>NC_062192.1:2282081-2289581 GCF_912470025.1 Vespa velutina
ACAAAAGCGAGACAACGATAATGTACACTTCTTGCAGAAGCACGTTGCACGTTGCGTTGGTTTCATGGATGGATGGATAGACGTACGGACGGACAGATGGATGGATGGATGAATGGATGAATGAATAGATGGATGGATGGATGGATGGATGGATGGATGGATGCATGGATGGATGGATAGATGGGTGGATGGATGGATAGATGGGTGGATGGATGGCTGAAGGAACGAACGGATTTCTGCACTATCGATTAAGTGGAAGAAGTACGCGTTGGCGGTTTGTGTCTGTATTAATAATATCTATATCTATGTCTATGTCTATGTATATGTATATGTGTGGAAATGTGAAGTAACAACGAAGAGAACGGCTGGTAGAGACCGATCCCGGCCGTTGGATGTAAGCCGATGAAGACGAATGATAACGTCATTATTTTTGCAACGTTTGCGACAGCACCGACTCGAGCACTTTTCAGAGCTTGGAGAATCGCATTTCCAACGAATTAAATGCCCTCCAACGTCAGCTGGCCGTTTAGCGAGCTTTAAAACGTTCGGCTAAAAGTCCACTGTGACGAGTCGATCCTATTTCGCGATTATGAAGGATAAAACGCAGGTAAGAGATCGATTAAAGTAATAATATTTCTCTAACAATTTTTTTATTTTTTTATTTTCTTTTTAATTTCACGATCTAGTCTCAAGTAAGAGAAATAGAAGAGATTATAGCTATATCGTTTTTATTGTATAGTAACGATATGCAAGATTCATAAATTCTAATCACTCTCTCAGCACATACACACACACACACACACACACACACACACACACATAAAACCTTGAAAAGTGTGTAAGAACAATACGAACGGGTAAATACGTTTCCTTGCTTTTCAAAAAAGTATTTTCCACTCTAACTAATGGTTCCTATAACTCTTCCTTTTATTTTGCATCTAGATTTTTCCGAGATTACTGCATCCTCTCTAATCTTATTATTATTCTTCTTGAAAAGTCAGAATGCCGCAAAAAATCGCGCCTAGATCAACCGATAGCCTTTCAAGATGATACTCGATGTCTGTGATGGTTTGCCTTATCCACTTTCCAATAGTGCACAGTGCAATTAAACCGTGAGCAGAAGCTATCGATTTTTCCGTCGCTTATCTCTTTCCCTTGGGAACTGAATGAAAGATATATCGACAAGGCGAAAAGCTTTTCTCAATTAAGAAATAATATTGCCGATCTTTCCGTTATGTGCCTTTCGAAAATAAGCGGATAATCATGGGACAAGTTATGATCAACATTCTCTATTGCAACTTTTAAATAAACCTATCCTTTCTGTGTTTTTAATTTTCGATATATATTTATATATATATATGTACTTTCGTAATGAATTTTTTCTGATCCTATAAGATTAAAAAATTTTGATGATAATCGAATATCCTTTATCTATTTTTCAAAATATTACGTTACTTTGTATTAATATGATAGATTTAATTCATAGAGAATTGTTTTCGAAGATCATCGAAATGATCGACGCGACTCATGACTTAATTACAATATTAATTGCAATTGCAAACGTACTCAGCATTCTCTCAGGAAATCCTAAGATCTCGTCTAGACTGTGAAAAGCGTGTACTAAGACGATTGTCACTCGTGTTCCTGAACCAGCTTACGTTCTCGCGAATACGAAATGGACTTAAATCCTATGAAAGCATCTATATGTAGGCTCCGGTAGAATCGTCGATTGTACATATACGATCGGCTTTTCTTATTCCTATACGATGCGAATGAAATACATTAACAATAAGATCTGAAATTGATTTGACAAAGTAAATAATCAATAACAATTTTCTTTTGATCATTAAAGAATTTTCTTTGATAAAAATTATTAAACGTTCGTTCATCAATTTTTTTTTCAAATTAAAATTTTCCATATCTCATACGCATTGACAATAACGAGCTTTAATCGTTCATGCCAGTTCGTTCTCGGTTTTACGAAAAATATTATGGATTATCCTACGGTGTTAGTTTTTATCATAAATTCTCGTTTACGGGAAGGCCGTTCTTATCGGCATAAAATAAATTCCAATATATTAAGTTGTAAAGCGGTATAACATTTTGAATTCATTTTTTTCTTTTTCACTTTTACAATTACACGACGGCTCGGACCAAAAGAAATTCTCGATGTTTTCTCGCAAGTTATTTCTCTCGTCGTTGAAATTAAAATATCCTGTCAGATTTTATATTAAAAAAAAAAAAATAACCTAAGTTAAAGTGTGGACGGTCACGATAGAAAAAAAAAAAAAAAAAGAAAAAAAGAAAAGAAAGGAAAAAAAGAAAACAAAAAAAGAAAAATAAATAGACGTAACAAGGTGTGAAAAAGGCAGATCACGATGGTTAAACGGAGTTCGAAGTGTATATCCACTTATCCTTTTTTCTCTTTCTCCTTTTGTGTAATTTTCTCTTTCTTCTTTTTTTCTTTCTTTTTTTATAATCACATCTCTCAACGGAATTCCGTTAATGCGCAAATTTTAGGGTCGAGCATAAAGCTCTCTTCGTGGATAACACCGTGCGTTTTAATCACGTGCGGTCGCGCTATATCACGTCGACGCGTTCGTCCGTACTATCATAAAATGGAGGATAATGCAGTGCCCGGTGCCTTTTCAATATCCGCGGTTCAGCGGATCGTAAATGAACTTACGGTTCGACGTGCTGTAATCCCTAAGTTTACAGCACCATTAACAGGCTATGCTACTCACGGAAAAAGCTCTATCCGCTCTCTCTCTCTTTCTCTCTCTCTCTCTCTCTCTCTCTCTCACATCGCCTTCCTCCTCTTCTCCCTTTTCTTATCTTCATCTTCTTTCACCTCATCCTTGAACTTTTTCGCTCGATATGCCACGATCAAAGCTTTTGGTTCTATTTTGTAATATGCTTGATAAAACAGGTACAACAGGTACTTATTTGTTAGAGTAATAATTTATTAATATCAATTTAATAAGTATTTTTTATAATATTTTCTGTATTAAAAATGCACTACGCAAATTAATATATTATATTTTTATTATTATTATTATTATTATTATTATTATTATTATTATTATTATTATTATTATATTATTATTATTATTATTATTATATTATATTACATTAGATCGATAAAATTTATCTGTATTAAATCCAATAAAAATTTAACGAGACACCTTGGGATCCCTACATCAAACATTTTACGAATGATAATTACAAGAATATGTATGCAATGTGCATAAGATATTCAGGAAGGACGCGGATATCCTATGAATATATGCATGCTCGTCGCATATCTAAAAGATATTCAGTTTCTCGACGGTAATTTTGCTTACCCCTGACGAAAGCAGTACGACTGCGTTTCGTGGCAAACAGTTTTTCACGTGAGTTGACAAAGCTGAAATGCATGATGAAAAAGAGAACGTGGAAAAGGAAAAGAAAAAAGAGAAAAGCAAAAAAATAAAAAGAAAACAAAAAAAAAAATTAGATATATCCCAACGATTTGATGCGAAAGTATGACTCTTGGCAAACAAAATTTTATGCGTCAATATCGTAAGTTCACCATAGAGTCAAGTTCCATGAGATCTTGCTAGACCATCGATAAGCAAAAACTTCAATCCTATACGATCGTTTCATGGTACTCGATAATTTAGTACGATTTCTCGGTTGGGACTTTAGAATATACACACACACACACATATATATATATATATATATATATATATATATATAGAGCTGTGTGTGTGTGTATGTGTGTGTTTATATGTACATACATATTTAGTTATCTACCATGAACGATACCAACCCTTTGAACTTTGCCATCCGTTCTCGAACAACGTATCGCTACCTACATTTATGTTTAATGTATGAATAAAAAGTCGGTGTAGGTACATATATTTCTTGTCGGTAGAGAGAACGGTAACTCGAACGATTTCTTCCCATTCTCCCACCATCGCTACTGCTATACTAACACCAAGCATCCATAGCAATAGTAACAACACAAATCTTCTATCTCCATTTCAGAATACGTGTCTTATTGGCGAAAGGCAAGAGGCTTCGAGTAAGAGCGTTTTCTTCTTTCGTATTGGCAATTCATTCTCACGAACCTTCGAGAAGAAACGAACGAAGTTCTTGAAGGAGTTTGAGAAGAGGAGTAGAAGGAAGAGGTTGGCTCCTAAAACGATGTAAACTGCGGAAACGTGCAAATAAGTAACCCACGGACCGCGAAGCTACCGACCTTCAACGTCTGATAAATTGTTCTCAGGTCGGAGGTTAGCGCTATTCCGAAGGATGAATGTGCACTAATATGCGGCTGCGAATAACTCGGAGAAAGTTCTCCGTTAGTCTCTCTCTCTCTCTCTATCTATCTATCTACCTATCTATCTCTCTCTCTCTCTCTCTCTCTCTCTCTCTCTCTCTCTCTCTCTCTCTCTCTCTTTCTCTCTTGTTCCCAAGGGAAAAATTTCTATCGGACCCCGTGGGATCTTTTCAAAGAGAGAGAGAGAGAGAGAGAGGGGAAACGTTCGCGAAGCTTTGTAGTAACGTAATATGGAAAGTACTTTCCCGTACGAGCTTTCGAAATTAAGCTTTAACGAGGAAGCACAGAAGCATCGTCGCGTGAGACCGATTCGATCGGATTCACCTTCTATCTAACCCAGAATATTTGATCAAATCTCTTGGAAACTTCCAAACGAATATCCCTTTTGCTTTTATTCTCCCCCATGAAGAATCTCGCACTACATCGAACATTATAAAATGATGATTCATATGCGCGGCACGTTCCGAGAACGATAGCGATTGGGAGTCCTTTTTTGTTGGAACGAACTTTCCGAGTTCACCGGAGCCACCACGTTGGCCGTTTGCGAAACTGAAAAACAGCTTTGCGAACAAACAAAACAACCACGGAACAGTGATAACAATTCTGGACGAATTGAAATTGAAAAACAATGGAGCAAGCTTTGAACTCGCTTACGTGCACCGAACAATAATCGCAATGTCGCTAAGGAAATATTAACGGTATCCTAGAGAAAATAATAACAATAAAATAATAATGATAATAACAATAATAATAGTAATAGTAATAATAATAATAATAATAATAATAATAACAATAATAATTAAAGTAAATAAAAAAAGGAAAAAAGAATACAAAATTTCTCCACGTTGAAGGATTGAATTTAATTGGCGCGGGAATTTTAACAACTTGCGTCGACGTTGAATTCGCCAAATAAATACAAGATCGATATATAATACATATATTTATAAAAACATATACATATATTAATATATATATATATATATATATGTGCGTGTGTGTGTATCTATATACGTAGATATATTCGATAACAATGCATAAGGCTTTCGAATAATATTCGTGGCTATAACGTTACGTCGTATTGTTGAATGCATTAAGCTTATTTATCACAAGAGCATAAATCCTGCCATTGATCGAATTAACAATAATACCATACAAACTTGATCAAAAATGCGATATTCATCAATGCAATTTCTATTGATCTTATATTGAACAATAGAAATAGCTTCTTCGTTTAACAAGTACGAGAAGATCATCAAAAATTTTTTCAAATATTAAAGAGCTTAAAATAAAAGCGTATTACTTCTATTTCATCGCGTTGAAGAATATAATTGAAAAACGGAAAAAAAAAAATAATTAAACAAAAAAAAAATAATAATAAAATAAATAAATAAATAAATAAATAAAAAATAATAATAACAATAAAGAAGTTAGATAAAAAAGAAGTTTCTTTAGCGATATAATAACGCGATATAAAATGCCTAATTGCAAAAATGATAAAGAACTCTGATATTTCTTTTCTTTTCGATGATATCCGTTCTCTACGTGTTTCTGAAGTACCACGAAAGCTTAACGAACGTAATGAAATTATCGTTTTGCCTTTTACCGTATGCGAAAAGTGAAACTAGCTAAACTGTAAGGAGGCTTACCTGCCGTGAAACGAGCTATTTACAAGGGAAGCGTGTGTGCGAGTTACATTTCTTTCTATTTCTCTCTTTCTCCTCTTTCTGCTTTTTTACTCTCATTGTAAGAACTTTCACGTTATTCCCTGCAAAGAGACACTTTAAAACATCGTCTCTGGGCAAGAGAAAAGAAAGAACGGACGAGTTCGTACGTACAAATAGAAAGCAAATGGAATCAGATTTTTAGTTAAATTTTAACTAATCTGCTACTACTTTATCTCTCTCTCTCTCTCTCTCTCTCTCTCTCTTTATTCGTTTCTTTGTTCAAAAAAAGAAAAATAATATTTTAAACATTTCAATATGAAATTAATAAAATGAAATCCAATTATTATTTTACCGATAATACTTTCTAACGAAATTAATTCTCATAGATTTTGATGATTCTGAATTTTAAAACTTACTTAATTTAATTTATCAAACAACGCAGTACATATGTGAAAGATATGGATAACAAAAAAAGGACTAAAGAAAGAGAAAAAAGAGAGAGAGAGAGAGAGAGAGAGAGAGAGAGAGAGAGAAAGAGTGATAGAGATAGAAAGATTGAGTGGTGAGATCGAACGAAAGTAGAGATCTAAGAAGATAAAGGGTGTTCCGAGCGAAAGCGATGTTTGAAACGTGGTTAATAAAATCGCATGAATATTCAGCACCCAGGGAATTGAAGTTCCCGCGGGATCGAAACAAAAAAGTCGTACGGATTTTCCGTTACACGCTCCCGTCGCTCCGGAAAATTGAACTTTTAGAATCCGCGTGGATAATTCTTTCCGTTCCTCTCTCATTCCCCTTTCTCTTTTCCTCACTCTCTCTCTCTCTCTCTCTTTCTCTCTCTCTTTCTCATCCACACATACACTCTGTCGCTGCTACTCTCTTTTTTTCAACGCTAGGATTTCGAAATTCAACATTGGCTATAAAAATCCGAGTAATATTGGTTCTGTCGCTCCTTTTTAATCGCCGAATATTACCTATCTCTCTCTCTCTCTCTCTCTCTCTCTCTCTCTCTCTCTCTCTCTCTCTCTTTCTCTTTCTCTATGTGTATATATATATATATATGTGTGTGTGTGTACATAGACTGTATGTATGGATATACATATATTGTATCTATCTATCCGAACGGTAGCAATGGCCGCTTCGTCGGCAGCTGAAAATATCGTTTGTGCCGATTTTGCGCAGAGTCACCGTCGCAGTTGATTTTTTGAATGAATAAAAAAGAGAGACGCGCCATCCTGCGTGGACGTTTCATTCGAAAGTTATCGAGAAGGTCTCATACCAATGGCTAGTCGAATTTGAACATTCGAAGCTTTTTTTTTTATTTCTCTGAATATATTCTCAAATACGTTCGATTATAGTTATATAAGAAATATATATATATATATATATAGAGAGAGAGAGAGAGAAATTAATAGAATTAAATAGAAAAAAAAGAGAGAGAGTGAGAGAAAAGATCAAAGATAAATGTAATTATAATGATGTTGGAAAAAGGTAAAGACTTATTAACGA
>NC_062192.1:2294581-2327081 GCF_912470025.1 Vespa velutina
TTCTAGAAATAGATAGTAGTGACAGCGATTGGCAGAAATTACAACTACGTATGTTTAGAGATTATTGTATATGAGCTATTTTGATAAATTATTGAATCGTTGTTAATATAATTATACGATACTGATTAATACGATAGTACTTGCATTCTTTACAATAATAATAATAATAATAATAATAATAATAATAATAATAATAATAATAATAATAATAAATTTTAGAACGCAAACAATATTGATATATAATAGTATCGATAATATTATAATTCGTTTATATAATAATGTAAAAATGAATTATTAAAACAGAATTATTAATATACTAAATACAAGCACGATGTTATCAGAACGAAATGTTACAACAGACTGAAAGGTACAGTGATCGATCTCTGTAGATATATATAAATAATAAGCTCTTAAATCGCATGTTTACATCATTTGTCCCTCGTTCATTTACGTTCTCTGAATTGAAAATGTATTTTCGTTCATTATTTTCTTCGTCAGAAAATTTCAGATTAATATAATATCGTATTAAAATCAGATTACAATGAGATTGAGTTATTATTATAAATAATTATTATAAATAATTATTCATATTCGTTGATTCCTTTTTAACTTTTCGTTTGTATTCATATTACAAATTATTATATAATCGTGTTAACAGACAGTAGTGACATCATCGTAACTGTGACCGACCGAGTAAACGTTCGAAATATTTTTATCTTCGTAGTTTTGGCTATCCTGATTGAAGATTATCATAACCTCTTTTCAACTTCGTCGTCACGCATAAAATTGTTAAGGTTTAATTATAAAAGGATAAGTGAAAAGATTTCATTACTGAATGACGACAACTGATCCATGCAAAGTATTTGCATGTAAATTGCAAAAGTGTTTAAGAGGTTTGTATCTTAATTCTCAATAAAATTAACAGTACGTAAAAGAAATAAGATTTTAGATCTTTTATTTTTAATATATATATTAAATTTCTTGTTTATCACAGAAAACGTATATCAGCCTTCTCGTTGCGAAGATGTATTAGAAGATATAAGACAATGTTGTATAAAGCATGGTCCACATTCTATCGTTTGTGATGGAATAGATACATCCAAACCGTATGAGCATAATACCATTGATTATGTAAGTATTATATCATATACAATTTATTTTAAATTATGATTGTTTCAATTATAAATTAATAATTTCTTTTTTTTTTATATTTAATTTCAGAGGAAAGTAATTAGATAGATGATGAAGCGCAAAGTAAATTTTATACACAGATATCCATTATTTTTTGTTAGTACAGTAACAATACTATCGTTGTCTATTATATATGGTAAATTTGTTTACAATATGTTTAGGAGTGCAACACAAGAGGAAATTGTTGCATATGAATTACGTAAACAATACATAAGGGAACAATTTAGAAATAAACAAAATTAATATGGAAGCTGTAAAGAGTGCGAAGGATAGATTTAAAAAATATCCTTTATTAATAGCACAGTGTGAAGAGACTGCGAAACAGTATGCTCTGTGTGTATTAGAAAAAAAGACCCTTCGTAAAAATGATTGTGAAGCAGAATTCGCACGTTTCAAAGCTTGCTTAGTAAAGGCTGCTGCCAATAAAAATACACGATTGTAAACAATGAATAATATTAGAAAATTTTAATTCGTGATTTAATTGTTACTTGTATTCCAAACATTTATTTTTAATCCAAAATGGATTTGTTATTGTTCGAAAAGCATTGCATAATTGCTTTTCTTCTGAGAATAATATTAGTGGTGTATGCAAACTTTCATGATAATTATTTTAATGTGCCGTATACGGATATTGATTACAAAGTATTCACAGATGCTGCAAGGCACATAACAGAAGGTGATACGCCATTTAAACGTCACACTTATCGTTATACACCACTCTTAGCTTTTCTTTTGATTCCAAATATTTATATACATAAAGAGTTTGGTAAAATTTTCTTCTCTTTAATAGACATCGTAGTGGCAATATTTATAAGAAGAATACTTACGCGACAAAGATGGAATGACAAGATAGTAAATATTAGTGTACTTCTTTGGTTATATAATCCACTTACAATAATTATTTCTACTAGAGGCAATGCAGATACTTTAGCAGTAGTATCAGTTATTTTAACGTTAGATTTTCTACAAAGAGATCAATTTCTTTTGGCCGGATTAATTCATGGCTTTTCAATACATTTCAGATTATATCCAATAATATTTAGCTTGGCTATGTTTCTATCTATTAAGAAATATTATCGTTTTATACCGAATTTAAATCAATTTAAATTTGTCAGTGGATGCGCATTTTCTTTACTTTCATTGACTGGATTCAATTATAAACTTTATGGTTATCAATTTTTATATGAAAGTTTTCTCTATCATTTAACAAGAACGGATGTTAAGCACAATTTTTCAGTTTATTTCTACATGTCCTATTTGTCATCTGAAATCGAATCGAATATGTTAAAAAAAATTTTAACATTATTACCGCAAATAATGTTGTTGATATCATTGTCATACAAATACTCGGATAAATCTGATCTACCGTTTGCGTTATTCACTCAGGCCATGGTAATTGTAATATACAATTCAGTAATGACGTCTCAATATTTCTTTTGGTTTTTATCACTTTTACCAGTTTGCTTACCAAACATAAAAATGAGCAATTCTAGATCTATAACTTTAATTTCTGCTTGGATCTTGAGTCAAGGTATATGGCTATTTTTTGCTTATTTGTTAGAATTTCAAGGCATCAATACTTTTTCATTTATATGGATTTCAGGACTTTTGTTTTTTACTACTAATGTTAAAATTTTGATGGATCTTATTCGTTGTTACAAAGTATCATAAGTCTTCTCCAATTATATTTTATTTATATCCTAGTTATATAAATTTTTTAATTAGAAAAGAAAATAATTTTAATATTCGCATTTCATAAAATTGTTAATACGAATTGTTAAATTTATCCTGACTTATTGAATAAACGATTGAACAATATCCTTTTGTCATACGTGTAAACCCATCATAATTTTATATTTATATAACGACAGTAAGGACATCAAGATTTGTCACGTTTCTCTTATCTCGTTTTATTTTTGCAGGAATACAAAATACTTATTTACAGATAGTTTTGTAAAGTAATAGTGATAGATTCTTAAAAGGAATGTAGATATAGTAATGATACAATAATAGTAAATCTTATTGTATAGTAATCTAGAATAACTGTGAGCAAGAACATTTCTTGGATCATCTTCAGAAATATTTTTTTTTTTCGTCGCTTATGTAATCTAAGCTTGCTAATTAATGTGACGTCGATATCATCGGGTCATTCCGCGTTTTATAATTTATCTGGATTCTTATATTCATCTCGATTTTCGTGGATGTTTTCTCTTTATACATATATATATATATATATATATATATATATATATATATATATATATATATATATGTATATATATGTATTAAGGAATATATAATATATCCATTAAAACGCGGCATTTTAATCTTAAGACGATTTAACCCAAATCACAGTACGCCAAGAAACAAATAGTAGACGTTTTTATATCTACATGTCACCACGGCAGATGATAAAGTGCAACATATAAAAATAGCATTTTCTTTCATTGCTTTCGTTACAACTTACTGAATTGTGTGTGCTATGTGAAATAATCTATTTTATCTTTTCGATTCCCTCGAGAGAATATAATTGGTACTTGATTTTTATTTAAAGCATACGTCGCTTTAAATAAAAATCGGACGAATAACGATAAAGTCGAAGTTCTAGGCCCTTTCGTTTTCTTTTTTCTTTTTCTTTTTTTTTTTTCTTTCTTTCTTTTTTTTTTCCTTTTATTTCTTTCTTTTTTTTCCTTTTCTTTTTCTTTTTCGCTTTTTTTTTTTTTTGTTTTTTTTTTTTTTTTTTTTTTTTTTTTTTTAGCTACTGAAAATGGATTCCAGTGTGTATAACATACATTTATAGGCTGTGAATTTTTTATGAGATACACACTTACGTACGTACATACGCGTGTATACATATATGTATGTATGTATGTATGTATGTGTGTATGTATGTATGCATGTATGCATGTATTTATATGTATATCTGTATTTAAGTTTCACATATCGTCGATAAACTAATTTCGATGTCGCGGATGATCTCCGAAAAATTCTTACATCGAGAATAATGGAAACGCATTGTAGTTCGAGGTACGAGAATAATAAATGAAAAAAAAAAAAAAAAAAAAAAAAAAAAAAAAAAAAAAAAAAAGAGACATCGCATTGTTGGCATTGATCGAGTAGAAACGTTTGATTCTAAAAGCCTTCGAGGATATTCTTCGAGGAAAACTATCTTTTACAAAGTTTATACATATACAAGAAGAAAGTGCAAGAAGAATCTCGATTAATGATCCTACCCTCGTGCATTATTTATATTCCTTTTGTATATTTCTGAAAACGATGCAACATTCGATGCGTTCGGCGTACTTCGTTCTATTTTTTTGTTCTCACATTTTTTTTTTGTCTTTTTCTGTCTTTCTTTTTCTTTTTTTTTTTCTTTTTATTTTCTTCTTTTGTCTCATTAATTCATTTCTTCTGTTTCTTTCTTTTCCTTTTTTCTTTTTTTTTCTTTTTTGTTTTTTCTTTTTTCTTTGTTTTTTTCTTTTCTTTCTTTTTTTTTTTTTTTTTTTGTTTTCCTTTACAAAATGTCCGAGACAGAGTTCGTGATCGTTTCCTCGATCGATTTGTTATTCATTTCGCGTCGATGATAAGTTGAAAAAAAAAAAAAAAAAAAAAGAAAAGCAGAAAAAAAAAGAAGGAAGGAAAACGTAACGTAACTAGCTGCAACGACGAAAGAAAGAGTTTATGGGGGAAAAAAAAATGAAGATAGAATAAAAAGATGAAAAAAAAAAAAAGGAAGAAGAAGTTAAAAAAAAACCTGACGAATATTTTACGTATAAATGAAGGAAACATCGTACGTACCACAAGGAGCTACTATGGCAGATGTTTAATAAAATATAACAGTAGCGATACACATTGCACCCTATGAGAAAGTATAAAATAAACGGCACCTGTGCCTACTTAACGGATAAGCACATAAATCGGTGAACTATAAATAATCGTTGACATTAATCACATAATAATAATTATAATAATATCTCGATATACAATAAGACTTTGAAAAAATATACATCGTAATAATGGACGCGTATTGTGAATTACGCTTGTTCTGGTTTCTTTTTTTTTTTTTTTTTTTTCTTTTTCTTTTTCTCTTTCTTTTAATCCTTTAATAGGATACACACGATCGAATTTGTAATAAAAGTCTCAAAATTATCGTATAACTTAATTAAAATTATAATATATATATATATATATATAAGATTTAAAAATAAAAAAAGAAAAATTAAAGCACTCGATGCACACAAATCTTCTCGTGCGATGACGTACACGGGGCGTAAACTCAATAAATGTATACAACGTAAAATAAAATTCTCTTTGGTCTTTCTTTTCTTTTCTTTTCTTTCCTTATCTTTCTTTCTTTCTTTCTTTCTTTCTTTCTTTCTTTCTTTTTTTACAAGTACTAACAGAAAACAAAACAAAAAAAAAAAAACAAAAAAAGAAATACACTTCACTTTTATTATATTTCCATTCTCCTTTTATTATTTAATAATCTAATACTTCGACTTATCTCTCTTCTTTTGCGAACAAAATGCAGAGCTCAATGTTGTGCATCGTTCAAAAATCGTGCTTTCTGTTCCCTGCGAAGAGACGATCGAATATATATATATAAAAAAAAAAAAGAAGAAAAAAAAGGAAGATAAAAAAAAAATAATTAAAAATACATAATTAATATTCGAAGATATTTTTACGTGAAACGAAAAGAACGTATTATTAGGCAGTTAAGAAGAGAAACATGATTTTAAATGATAAAAATAAAGTTATTCGTCTCTAACGTTTCAAAATGAAGATCGACATAAGTATCGTAAATAGTCTTTGTACTTGTATTATTTCATAGTATATAATCATTTTTCCTCGTGTACGATGTGCGATAATGAATATTACTAACTCGACGTACATTAGACCGAAGATTACGAAGAAATAAAATGAAAAACTCGTGATGGACGTTAGCGATACTCGGATAAAGAGTTGGCACACTGTCATATTGAAGTAGATCGATGAATTTGTGTTGTATAAATTGTCAAGCTATCATTCTATCTCTCTCTCTCTCTCTCCCTCTCTTTCTCTCTCATATCATTCTTAAACACTTTCTTTCTCTTTCTCTCCCATTCTTTCTCTCTTTCTCTCTCGTTCTCTTAAATGAATTTCATTTATATTCTTACATACTTCCTCTCTCTCTCTCTCTCTCTCTCTCTTTTTCTTTTTCTCTTTTTTTTCTCATTCTCACACTCATTCTTTCTCCTCCTTGTCATTTATTAATTATTTCATTTTTTCCCCTTTTCTTTTTCTTTCTTTTTTTTTGTTTTTTTTTTTTTTGTTTTTTTTTTATCAAACGGAAGATCTTCTTGTGCTAAAGATGCATGATCCTTGCTAGCGTCGCATATGCCGGACTTTTATGCTACAGGTACATCTGAGGAATTCGGAATTGAATCATTAACTTAAATCGAGAACGAAATCAAACGATTGACTCGTTTTTCTTTTTTTGTTTTCTTTTCGATCATCGGTTAAATATCGGCTTGTCAGTCGGTGCGATGAGAACAATCTTCTTATAAAAAAGGAAAATACAATGAATCTTTCTCTTTTCACATATCATGCTATTGATAAGTATAAAATTGTAACGATCGTTCGTTATAACAAATATTTCATATTTTTTTAATGTGAGATAGTTTGAAATGTTTTATGATCATTATGTAGCATATTTACAGCGCGTACTGAAAATGAATTTATGCGGTTCGCCATCGAAATACGACGCGTTTTATTTCATCCTCCGATATACAATTTTCCCTTTAACAAAACGTACGTTTGTTTTTCTATCTTTCTTTCTTTCCTTCTTTCTTCCTTTCCTTCTTTATTTATTTCTTTATTTATTTATTTATTTCTTTTCTGCTTTGTTTTATTATTTCTCGACGAATGAATGTTTTGATCGTTGTTAAAAATGTATCTAGGACATGATGAACATGTATTATCAATAATGAAAATTATTGAAAAAGATTTGACGAACGATCAATAATCCGTTATTCGGCGAATTTGATCCATCATCTTTCGATCGATTCGAAAGAATTTCTCCTTTTTAACATTTACAAAGTTTGCCATTTAATAGGTCGATAAACTATTTACAATAAAATTTTCAACTAGCACGATTAAGGAAGAATCCTTGGTGGAAGGGATGATAGTTGGGAGAGAAAAGGGATGGATTAATGAGGGAGGAAAGGGGAAGGAGGACGGAGGAGGTAGGAGAGAACCAATCCATTCGTTATTCGCGCGAATTTACCTATAATTCATTTACTTTTTCTTCAAATCACGATGCCTATGGTCGTAGTATTTAAACGTCGACGACAATGGAACGCATACGCGAATTTAGACAAACGTTGTGTATTTATTTCTAAGCGAAAGCCATTGAATGTTTTATACCCCTTTCTTTTTTCTTTTTTTTTTTTTGTATTTCGTCACAATGGTCGATCGATTTACTAATTAATAATAATTGTAAGTAGGATTTGCGGTACAAAGAATCTTGTTTTATAGTGTACGTTACGACTTATACTATTGTGCACATAATTTCTATCGTTTCGTAGTATCCTCTTTTTTCTCTTCAGTTTTTGTATTTACTTTTTTGGTTTGTTTTCTTCCTCTTCTTTTTTCTTTTTTTTTTTTTTTCTTTTTTTTTTCATCCTCTCTTTTCGCATTCTTCTCTCGTAAATCGCACGATATCAAATGTATCTTAACGAGGATTACGAGATTTCGCGGTTACGATTTGTTATCGTGCACAGGGGGAAAACAGTCTTTTTATATTAAGAAATATTTCTCAATGTTTTAATGAATGATACGTGAGGTCGTACGTATTCTTCTATTTACGATGATTATGATTTATTTTTGACTATTTTTCCGGATTGGATAAGGCAAAGATCGTGCGATCAATCTCGTAGATGATCTTTACGCGAAATCGAAGAGTGTGGGTTCATTAAGGAGAAAAAGAAAAAAGAAAAAAAAAAGAAAAACAAAGAGGGATAAACAAGAAAAGATAAGAAATAAAACCAAAGGAAACAACAAGGTGGAAAGATTAAATGTTCGAATTAGTAATGGAAACTTTGTTTTTTTTTTCGGAATGGACGATCGTGATCCCGCACGTCGAATTTTCCATTTTTCTGCTTAAATAATTATCGATCAATTTAAATGAGTCATATATATATATATATGTGTGTGTGTGTGTGTGTGTGAGTGTGTGTATGTATATAGAAAGATATAATCAAAAAAAGATTGTTCATCTTGCTTTGGTAACAAGAAGATAAATGACAGGGCATTCGCATAAGATTAGCGATTTATCTATTTGGATATCTATCTATCTATTGATCGATCAAGAATCCTCAGTCGTCCCTCCTTTTTTCTCTCTTTCTTTCCTTTTTTTTCCTTTTTCCTTTTTTTCTTTTTGAATTCTCATCAATTTGTTTCGATAGTCTTTACGATCAATTTTTCGTTCTTCCTTTCGTACATTTTTTCGTTCGTTTGTTCGATCATTTCCAATCTCGTTAAATCGTGTACATACTTTCCTATGCGCTCTGCGAAAAAGCTTAACATCGAGAAAAATATGGGGGTATATATTATCTCCTATGTCGATTCAGTCGAATTCGAAATAGATTATATCGAGTATCAATGCGACGTTACACGCAATACGTTTCACGATAGTACGCAAAAAGAGTGCTCGAGTTTCTCTAAAAAGTCACTTTTCGTTTCACGATTAAAGGCGACTCGGTCGTTTTCATTTTACGAGCTATTTTTTGCTTTTTCCTTTTCTTTTTTTTTCTTTTTCTTACGAAGAGAGAAAACAAAAAAAGAAACATTTCCCTCAGTTTTCTCTTTCCTATTATATATGTATATATTTATATAATGTATATATATATATATATATATATATATATATATATCTACATATAATTATATTTATGTACAAAACGAACATTACGTTTATTCGTCATCGGAGATTCATCGAAAATCACGAAGAATATCGAAATGAAGACGACCGAGTCGACGGATAAACTTTGCGAAACAGTAGTTTAATAGGCCATAATAATTCCTAGTCTTAAAGTATGAAAAGTATCAACAAATTTGAAAAAACACTTCCACGTTCGCGCAAGTAGACACACTTTTAATTACCATTTATCCACTTCTCTCTTCTTCTTTAGCGAACCTTAATTAGTCATTAGATTGCCTAGGAGTTTTGCTTTTAAAACAGCATAAATCGGCC
Organism: Vespa velutina; assembly: GCF_912470025.1. NCBI lineage: Eukaryota > Metazoa > Arthropoda > Insecta > Hymenoptera > Vespidae > Vespa > Vespa velutina. The sequence goes on from NC_062192.1 coordinate 2,304,006, forward strand.
TGCGCAAAGTTTTCTTTTTATACATATTCTTTCTACTAATACAAATTTTAACAACCACTTCCAAAATGAGTATTATTAGAGATAATTATTTTTTTTTAATAATAATTTATGACTAATAAGTCGTATTAACGATCCGATCACTTTGTGACATAGTATAATAATTTTTATTTCCCTCTCTCTCTCTCTATCTCTCTCTCTCTCTCTCTCTCTCTCTCTCTCTTTCTCTCTCTCTTTCTCTTTTTCTCTCCATCTCTCCATTTTTTTCTCTTTAAAGAAATGAATGCAATTTTTTTTTCTTTTGTTAATAAACTAATGAGATCGTCTGTTTAAATGTTTAGAAGGAAACTTTGCGGAAGCCTTTCTTTATTTTTATTCTCTCTTTCTCCCTTTCTCTCTCTTTCTCTTTCTCTTTTTTCTCTCTTTCTCTCTTTCTCTCCTTCTTCTTCTTCTTTATCTTCTTCTCTGACTAAAGGCGAAGAAATCGATATACAATTTAATTAATAATTGACCGATAAACAATTAATACGTATCAGGGTGATAACCGTGGCAAGAAGGCGTAAACTTCTATGATTCAAACGACATAAACTTTTCTAATTTTAACATCGCCACGTACCACCCACTTTACATTGATTGTTAATTACTTATCGCAGTATACTTTATTAACCTACGTTTCTCCTTTCTTTTTTTATCATCTCCCTTGTTTTTTTATTTACGATAGAAATGGTGTTTGACTATGTGAATATATATACATATATATACATACGTATATATATATATATATATATGTATATGTATATGTATATATATATATATATATGTATGTATATACGTAAATCCTTTCTCTATGCACACATTACACACGTACATACACACATATACGCGCAGAAAGACGCGTGCGCGCGCATGTATTCTCACACGTGTTCACGTGCAAACTCAACGCGAGAAAAAAAAAAAAAAAAAAAAAAAAAAAAAAGGGGAAAGAGAACAAGAAGAAAAGAAAAATGCATACCAACACACAGAACACTCGTTCTTTTTTCTTACGTTCTTTCGTATATCCCTTTCATTCGTTGAATATACATTCACGGTGAATTTCTTAATGTGTATATTCGAATCTCTCTATACATCTCGAAATTCCATTTAAGCATTTTACATACAGAGTGTATCATTACGATAAGCTCGATAAGGAGATTAAGAATTGAAATTATATAATGTTATTATTGTTACTGTTTATTAGAAAAGGAAAGAAAAAAGAAAAAAAAAAAAAAAGAAAGAAAGAAAAGAAAGGAAGAATGAAAAAAGAAAACGTACAAATTCGTCTCTTATCGATCGCATCGTAATCATTAAAATACCTCCACGTACATAATTATATATAACAAAAGCACGGACGCGCGCGCGCACGCGTACGTTCGTCGATCTCTCCGCTTCTCTCTTTAAAGAGAGAAGAGAGAGAGATAGAGAAATAGAGAAAGAGAGAGAGAGAGAGAGAAAGATAAAAAGAGAAAGAGAGAGAAAGAGAGAGAGAGAGAGAGAGAGAGAGAAAGAGAGAGATTACAATAGAGACAGAAAAAACAAAGAGAGAGAAAACGAGCGACCGTAAACGCGATCGCGCACGCGACTTCTTTATTTATTTATTTATTTATTTATTTTTTTTTTTTTCTGCGCGCTTAAGATAAAGATTTTCGAAATCTTAAGTAGTTAACAGTAACATCGGGGCATCATGAGAAATGTACAGTATAATGATTTCATTCGATTTACAATAGACGCGACGATTCACGAATCGAGACGAATCTCGAACTTAAGAAATGATTGTGTTTACGTGTATGCAAGTATATATCCTTGTGTATAAGTATATTTATATATACACATGTATATATATATCATACAAGGAATATATATTTATATAGTATACATACATTGTTCAAAAATTCGATGCACCCGGCATCGAAAATGTAGAATAATGAAGATCTAAAAGTTCTTTAAATCTTATTGCTCGAGAATAATCGACACGATCGCGTAAATCGTCCGCAATTTATGTATGTATTTAAGAGCGAGATATGCACATAATGATTCACAGTTATAAAACTAACTAAAGACCTTAAGAGATACGCCGAGCGACGTCAAGAGTCGTTTTTATTTACACAAAAGTATATTACACGCTTTGTTAGAATGATACGTAAATATGTATATGTATATACATATGTAGGTTTTATCGTGTACGTGTATATGCATGTATATATATTTATATATAAACATATCTATCAAGAAGATTCAAACGTATCCGATCCTTAGTCGTATATCGTTCGTTATCTCGAAAAAGATTTAAGAAGAGAACAAAAAGAAAATAAAGAAAAAAGGAAAAGACTTTTAGAAAAAAGAAAAAGGAAAAAATTAAAAAACAAAATGCACGACAGTAAACCTCGTGTTTGAGTATTCATGCTTTTTCAACGATACTTCCGTCGATGTTTAAAGCGAATCTGCGATGGTCTGATCCCTAAAGCGCAGCCTTTCCACGGATCAACGTCTTTTAATAATTGATAGGCTACCCTGTTTCGTTATCTTTTTATTTATTTCAACGGCTTTATCAACAGATGTATCGTTTGCTATGCTTTAAGGATCAACCTTAACGTAGATCATCGACGAGGAATGACACATTCGTAAAAAATTTTGTGTATATATATATACATATATATATATATATATATACATATATTTCTTTTCACTTTGAATTTGATTTGATCGTTTATTTCTCTTTTATCCTCGTGAACGAGTTACGAATTCGCAATCGCTTCAATGTAGAAATACGATATAAACGTCGAGAGAAAGCAAGCAAGGAACGAGTTTCGAAATTCAAGATAAAATTGTATTTTTTGTCGAAAAGCGTTAATTGCCTTTCGTCATTTATAATTTTATATCGCTATTAATAATATTATTATTATTATTATTATTATTATTATTATTATTATTATTATCATTATTATTATTATTATTATTATTATTATTATTATTATTATTATTATTATTATTATTATTATTATTTTATCTATTACTATCGTTATTATTATTATCCTTACTCGAGGAATATATTTACAGGAAGCCGTTCGCCAATTACAAACGTGCTTATTTCAAATAGAGTTTTGCCATTTTTTTTTCCCTTTTTTTTTTAGCGCCATCAAAGAAACCTATATAGGCCCTAGGATTCGTATTGACAAAGGATGCATATGTATATATGTATAATATCGTAATAATACGTCTAACCAGTTTGTGCTATCTAATTTTACAAACGCGACCCGTATTTTGAATACTTCGGGGATTACGGAAAGAGATGCCGATATCTATTTTCAACCTTCGTTTTCGGTTTTCGGGGGTTGTTGGCGGAAGGAGGGAAATGAGGGAAGGGAGGGAAAGGAGAGGAGGAAGGGTTTTTATTGCAATATCAAAATCCCATGCGAGAACCGACCCTATGTATTGCACTTTCCGTTTATTCCTTTGCCATCTGTTTTCCCTCTCTACGGATAACGTTGAAAAAGAAGGTAGAGGGAAAAAAAAAAAAAAAAAAAAAAAGCAAAAAAAAAAGAAATAAAAAGAAAAAAAAAAGAAAAAAAAAAGAGAAAAAAGGAAAAGGACAAAAAATCATAAAGAGAACAAAAACAGAAATAGTCCGATTGATATTAATCCTTTCCCTTGCTATGTGGGGGTGGGGGGCGGGAGGGCGGATTCAAAATTCCATTAGTCCGTCGACTATTTAAATCGAAAACGGAGGAAAAGCGCGTTCCATTGAAATTTTTTTCTTTCTTTCTTTCTTCCTTTTTGTTTTTTTTGTTTTTTTGTTGTCAATGTTTGTGATCCGCGCGCGAACATTAAACGTAAATTTAATCGGCTTCGATTCGAAAGAACGCTCGATTTAGAAAATAACAAAACAAAATGAAATAAAAAAAAAATATTTGTATATATATATTTATATAATAATATATATATATATATATATATCTGGCAGATCGTAAACGCACCGAACGACGAAGTATACGGAGTCACATTATTTTTCTTTTTACTATCTTTTTTTGTTTTTGTTTCTTTTTTCTCTCTCTCTCTCTTTTTCACGAATCGCAGTACAATGCTCTCTTTCCGCTAATTAGTTCTAGGAATGCTCAAGAGAGAAAGAGCACATGAAATCGATGTATTCTCGTTCCTCGATTGTTATCTCGACGTTATCATCTCCACGTCATCTCGACGAGAATTTCGTCAATTCGAACGAATCGTTTAAATGCTTATCGAGATCTAAAATATGTCAGTAGTGGATTGTCGATACCGAGTGGTCTGTTTTCCATATCGAAGAATAATCTATTCTTCGATATATAAATCCGAACGTAACCATCGTCCTTAAGCCATTATCCTTACGTTAGCGTATTTCGAGCATTATATTTCTTCTTCTTCTTTCTTCTTCCTTTTTGATCCTCTTCTTCTTTTTTCTTATTCGTCTCGTATTTGAAAAGAGGAATAAGAGAGAACGTATTAGTTCGTTTAACTTTGAGAAACGTTCTCTTGATAAAAATCGTTGAGAGAAACGAACGTCGCTTGAAATTCTTTTGAGAAATTCGAATCGAGAATTTTACCTTCGATGGTCGATCGAGAAGCATCGATTTTCAACGTAGGTGAAATCTTCGTATCGCCTCTGTTACGTACGCTTGTCTCTTTTTCTTTATCTCTACCTTCTTCCCCTCTCTCTCTCTCTCTCTCTCTCTCTCTCTGTCTTTCTCTCTCTCTCTCTCTCTCTCTCTCTATTTTTCTCTTTTTTCCTTTCTCTTTCGTCAACGATTTCTTTCGCCGAAGGACGACGAAGAACGAAGAAAAAAGGCTGATGGGATTACAGGTCGAAATCTTCGTTGGTCCGACGATCAAACGACGGTCGAGGTACCGGTCGAGGATCTACCCGTCCAGTCGAAGAGTTGCCGATCGAAGGGTTTCCTCTCGAATCCTTCTTGATCGAGAACGTAATTTGGATCTCGACAGCTGCTCGATTCGACGATCCTCTCGAAAGCTCCTCTACTTTTACCGTATCCGAAGGTCCTACCTCTTTTCTCTTCTTCTCGATCGACGTACGTCTTTCTTTTCGTCAACAATCTCGTTGCTGTTCGTGGATGATACTCCAAGAGTTCTTCCTGCATTTCCTCCCTCCTTCTTGTTCTATTCTTTATCCAATCTCTCGTATAAACTGACGAGGAAGTTGGAGCTTCGAAGAAATGATGACGTTCAAACGTCGGGGAGTCACGAAGATGACGTTGCTCGACAAGTAATCGATGATCTCTGCTAGCTTTTCTCAATTGCTTTAAAACGAGATCGATGTAGCCCAACATCTCGCCGTTCTCCAACAGCTTCATTCGTTCTTGCCTTATCTCATTTTTCAAGGATGATCCTATCTTTCTTCCGGCGAATTCACGTCGACGACGTTCCAACGATGAAATTTGACGAAAACAGCAACGCTCTTGATATTCTTCATCCATTCGATACGCTTCTTCCTCTCGGATACGACTAGGAGCTTCGAAGATGGCGCCTCCCGTGCGTCGTCGATGGTTCTAGTTCGGATAGACCCCCTGGCCTCATACGTGCGTCGCTAATGTTCCTACTGCCGAAGTACGCTTTACGGTTGCCACACCACCGTTTGGCCCTCCGGTTATATAATGCGCTGACAATGGCGCCTGTAAAAATAAAGATTTCGATGTTATACCGGACCATTCATCATACTCCATACAATTTTATATAATACATCCTTCGGTAGTTTTACTTACATATCATTTCAATTTACATTCAATTTATATATAAATATTCATTTGAAATTCTTATTAAGCTTTTTTTTTTTTTTTTTTTTTTTTTTTTAATGAGAGAGAGAGAGAGAGAGAGAGAGAAACAAAACAAAACGTAATGATAAATAAAATTGTAATAAATATATAATTTATGTATATTGAATACATGTTCATACTTTGTATGTGATTGATTATGTCTTGTTGAGGTATGTCATTTTAATTATAAAATATAGAAATTATGTTTTTTTTTTCTTTTCGAATAATATAACGCATTTCTTTCTTTTGTATTTTTTCTTGAATTTAATAAAAAAAAAAAAAAAAGAAAAAAAAGAAAGGAGAATAGATGAATGGAAGGGGAAGAGTATACGCGCTCACGTAAATGTCGGTCTTTCCATCGAATTGAATTATTCGTGCGAGAGGACGAAAACCATCTCTATCGTCTGTTTTATGCGACTCGCGTTCACCCGTCTCAACTTTTTTTCTTACCGAGCCCAGAAAAAGAAGTTACTCACGATCGTGTCACTGGTTGTTTGGAAGTGACACACTCTTTTTCTCTCTCTAATTGCATTAAATTTCAAAGAAGTATACGTGCTGAGTTACACATGTCGTAAGTTTCGTCAAATTAGCTTATATGTACTTTGTTAATAATTCTTTTGTCGCTAACTAATTTTTAGCTACGTGTTGTTACATTTAATATAAAATATTGAAATATTCAACTCGCGTAAATATTTGATGTTGTTCGTTTAATAATTCATTGCTTAATAATGTTATTTAATAATTATATGAACACATACGTATGATTATTATTAAACAAATTTGTAGTATCCGTTAAATAATAACGAACGAAATGAACGAAGGAAGAATATAATAAAATAAGCTTGAAAAGAAAAGGCGAATATCGTTTCTACGTTCGTATGTGTTTAACGAGTTAACGCAGAGGATGAAAGAGATAAATTCTAAAGAGATCTCACCTGTGGTCCAGCACCATTCAAGGTGTTTAAGCTATTCATCCTCATTGCTTGAGTATATGGTGGAGGAGCTGGCGTGACTCCGGGCACTGCCGTATGTGGCGCGTGCCTCAGCTGTTCAGCCGCTGACATCCTGTTACGAGTAATAATCCTTGCGATTAGTTATCGACTCTACCCAAAATAATGAGATTATATTGTTGGGTTAGGTGTGAGAAAGCTACGACGACGAGCATACGATGACCGGGATAAACTTTACCACGGCATCCATTAAGGAACGAGCATATTGCATAATTGATATTGGCCAAGAGTTTTACGCGAGCGTTATCAAGCGCGTTGTCTTAATCGGTTTCCTGTTCTAACTATGGAGACGTTCGCTTCCATTATCGGCTTAAGTGCTCTAGAGTGTTAAGAAGAGAAAAGTTTGATGTACATGTACATAGATACACACACATGTTTTTATATGTATATATAGCTTTTATATATATATATATATATATATATATATATATATATATATATTTATTTATTTATTTATTTTTTAATCGAATCTCAATAGATGAACTTTCTTAGGATCAATTGAAAAGGACAATAATAATAGAAGAGAATTTACTTAAAACCAATATATCGGGAATCGTTCTTATTGATTTAAGAAAAGTTCCACAAGTTTTACCTGAGATAAGGATTGCCATAGGTCGCAGAAAAACGTGGATCGATGACCGGCGTTGTTTGTGGAGTGGATGTTCCCAAGTTCGCCGAACTCAGTCCAATTTTCTTCGATGCGAGAATTCCGCCGGACGGTATCCTGCTCAAGGATTCCCGTGACGCTCCCATTCCTTGCGTTGTCGGTGGCATGTAGTCCCGCGTGTAATCCACGTATGGCACATAGCCGTTATTGTTGCTCCCGTCCTATGTCGCGTGAGTCAATGCGTTCGAATAATTAGACCGGGTTCGATTTACATACCAAAGGGTTCTATCGATAATGTTTCTGCTTGTTCGAACATGAATGAACATAATTAAGACTGATTTTGAATTGCATTGATTCTACGAATAATTGAAAAGACAATGTAATTCAGTGATTTTCTTTGAGAAATTGAATTTTTGATAAATATTTCGATAACTTACATTATTTTTTGGTGGAAAAGATGGTTCCGTGTAATCTGCGCTATAACGAAAGCCAAGGGGATTCGGAACGGGTCCGGCAAGTGCCAACGCGTTAACTCCTCGAGTGCTTCCTTCACCCTCGCTGTCGAGTGCTGTTACGCTTTCCGCATTGCTAACGCTCGAACCAGCTCGTATGTCCGCTTTGACATCCGAGAGATTGCTGCTTCTATCGCTCTCGCGATATCGATCCGCGTTCGAGTCCGTTTCTTCTGCATTATAACGAATATATATATATATATGAATATATATATATATACATACATATATTCATATAAATATCCATATAGGAAGTTAGCGAAGAAAATGCAATGTAATGTAATAATAATAATAATAATAATAATAATAATAATAATAATAATAATACTCACGCATATCGGTTTCTTGCGTTTGTGCCGTCCTCGGTCGTGGCTGTTTAATACGATCGCGACATTGTAGAATGAGTAGAACAATAATCCCAATCAGGATCACGCAGACAACGAGTCCAACGATGATGAGAATCAGTTGCAAATCGACTGGAATCAACGCTAAGCGTCACGCCTAGTTAAAATCTTGCGTGTCAGCTCGCAAACATATGATATTCTATGTGTCTACTTCTTTTTTCTTTGTTAAAAATTTTTTTTACAATTTTTTTGTTTCTTTTTCTTTTTCTTTTTTTCCACCTCCGTTCCGTGATCGTTCCGTGAACCCCAGGAATAAATGAGTACACGGAAATGTTCAAACTTTAACCCCGAAACGTTCAAAAGTTCTCTTTTAACGTGGAGAATCGTTGATATCGCGTTTTTAATATAACCGTCCTTGTAAAAGGTAATAATCGCTCTTACCAATACGCTTTCAGAAAAGACCAGAGAGTACAACGTTCTATTACAACGATTTATAAAATTCTCGATGTCAGAGTGAGATAGGATACGACGAGTCACGTTACTAGCGAGTAGAAAGAGGTCGAGTATAAAATGAACTTACTGTGTGCTGTCAGGTTGATTATGACAGAATCCGTGCCGTAACTGTTCGTCACCGTACAGTTGTAATCCCCGAAATAGGTGGATACTGGTTCGACCAATGTGACAGTGCTGACGACCCTCTCCGCCGTGTATTCTTCCTGAACGTAGAACGGCGTATTGTTCAACGAGAAATTGAGCTCACGACCAGCGAAGCTCCATACTACGGATTCCGCTTTTGGCACCGATATCGCAGTGCACTTTACCTGTGAAATCGACGAGAAGAAACGATAGAAAAAGAAAAAAAAAAAGAAAAAAGAAGAGACATAGTTAGGACGGGTTTTTGTGGGGGGGGGGAAAGCGGGGCGGGGTTGGGAAGGGAGGATAGGGCAGAGGATTAGTAATAGGGATTAGTATCGGGTTTAAAAAGACTAAGGACAAAACAAAAGTTACAAGACATTCGTCTTACTTTTTACATTGACGTAAGAGGAAAAAAAAAAAAGCGAAACAGCATTGGGAAATCTATCGTCACAGAATATTAACCTGAATTATATTTTATCGATGACAAATGATTTAATTCGTACGTCAGGGATATATGAAAATTCTTGCGATTCGATATGTAAATTATATTAAACAGTTCTTCAGACAAAAATAAAATGATTTCAATTATATCTTATAATTTACGATTTCCTTTTAATAATATAATAAATACATTATTTCAATTAAAATCTGAAGGAATTAATTGTATTTGACAAAACGAACGCATTTAGATTTTTATTATTATTTTTTGAATAAATTTTACGATCTCTCAAAGGAGACAGACATGAAAGGAGATATTCTGAAATTTTGAAGGATAAAAATTACCTTGACCACTCCCTCGTCTGGCACGTACTGAATCCTTTGTGACACTATGCTAGGTGGTCCACGAATGTAAATGTTGGCGGAACCCGTCAGTAAAGGAAAACCTGGTACGTGAGCCTTGCAAAAATAACGTCCTGCTGTCTCAGGACTGACGAAAACGCTTATATTTGGGCTTGTGGCTACCACGTGTTCCGAATCCTCATGGAACCATAGAATCTCGGGTGTGGGATTTCCATCGACGTCGCACTGCAAGATTTCCGTTGCACCATAGTGTGTTTCTACGGAAACTGGCGGATGTCGAAATTGTGGTCCGTCTGTAAGAACAAAAAATTCGTTTCATCATTTCTTCGATCAAGAAAAGAAATTAATACTTTATCAATTAACCGCCTGATATGCGAACCATTTCACGGTACTCTTTTTAAATTGCGCGTGTATAAACTACGGCGTGAATTTTCATAATTTCTCCATTTATACTGTGCGAACTTTACGACTCTCTTCTTTTTTTTTTTTTTTTTTATTTTTATTTTTATTTTTTTCCTTTTCCTCCTTCTTCTCTCTCTCTCTCTCTCTTTCTCTTTTAACCGTTGCTACTGCACAGGTCCCCGTTTTTACTACTTAAGGTAATTTCTAGAGTACGTCGAGCGGGCACGGCGGTAAAAATGATTTCGTCTCCGGAGTCGAATTTAAAGTTTCCGCTCGTAAACGTAAAAAGAAAGCTTGTATGTGTATATGTGTGCCCTGGTTATGTTTATTATACACATACACACACACAAGCGCGCGCGAGTGCGTTCATATATATATATATATATATATAAATGATCTATGTATTACACTCATACGCGTATAGATTTATTCGTATTATACTCACATGTTATATCTAGCGTTTCAGTTTCTTCGCTTTTGCCGACATCGTTATGAACCTCACACTTTACGATCGCATCGTGAAGATCCCGCGTCGCGTTGTGAATGATCATTTCCGTCGTATAGTCTCCGATGACCTTTTTCTCGTTGATAAACCACCTGAAAAGATGAAAGAAAAAGAGTGAACGATAACGATAAGTATACTCGTCTTTTACTTTTTTCTTTTTCTTCTTTTTCTTTTCTTTTTTTTTTCTGTTCCTTTTTCTCGAATCGAACACGAGAAATTTCTTTTCACCTAGAATTAATTCGTGTTAACAGGACAATTGTTTCTTTTATTTATTTCTTCTTTTTTTTTCTTAATATCATCTTAAAGCGTTATAAAAAATATGAGGAAAAAGAAGAAAAAGAAGAGGAGGAAGATGAAGAAAAAGAAAAATGTACGAACGAGTTAAGAACAAAACGAGATTTTCAAGTGGAAGACGTTTGTTCTCCTTATACGATCGCCAAGAAAATCGTCTCATCGTTTCAAATGGTAATAAACGGAATGGCTTGGACGTAGTCGAGTCTCTTCTATTTCTTTCTCTCTTATTCATTCATTCTCTCTTTTCTTCAATCTATTTGTCTCTCTCATTCTCGAATCGTACTCCGTTACTCCGATAAAGGATAGAAGCTGGAGTCTCTACTCGACGACTTAGCCGGTACGTGTCTATTCGACATTTCGATGTGTACCAATACACTCAAGAACCACAATGCGATCGATTTTATCGGACTCGTACCGCGAACGACTTAAAAGCCAAAAGAGCGACCGATAAACGACGAAGTTGACAGCCATAGTGATTCGAAAATCTACGAAAACGAAACGATCCAATCGTATTTTCGTATTTTCGAACGTGATAAATTTTTCCTTCTTAAAGTGATTCGACATTACGAAAAGACGAATACGATGATTATAAATTTATGAAAGAACGTAATTGAATTATCTCGTGGACAACGAAAAAAATATTACCCCTTTTTACGAATTCGATGATAGTCGATGAAAGATAAAGTAGCAATTAGAGAAAATGCTATCAGCAAAACGTAGGATATATTATTATAACAGATAATTTATTTGCGAACTAATTCAATGAATCGTATTCTTTAGAACGATCGTTTTTATCTTTTAGAAGTTGTCAGGAGGGTTTGTTAAAAGGGACGGTAATCCGATCGCTCAGTTCACTTCCTTAAAATGGTAATCCGATCGCTTATACCGGCTTTCATTCATGACCGAACTGATCTACCCCAAGTGAAGTAGATACAATATACGTCTTTGTTACAAGAAATTTCTAAGCGGTGTTGTAATCCTTTTTAGTAGTAGTTACATCCGTGTAAGGTATTCCTTCTTTTTTTTTTTCTTTTTTTTTTTTTTTTTCCTTAGAGAACAAAAGAAGACAAATATTTGTTACTATGACATAAACGTCAGTATTCCTTTCTTTAGAAAAATGTCGTGATATTTAAGAAAAAGAATAAATAAGATATGAAACCTTTAAAAAATGTCTGAGTTGAGGTATTACTATCGATCACAATTTTCAGATCCGGAAAAGGGAGAGGAGGATTGGCGCGTCGCAAGAGACAATGAAATCAGGACACAAGAGGTGTGTCGAGCTAAAGACTATCGTAAAAAAGGGAGTTTCTTCGTAAAGGTGTCCTAAAAACTTGAACGATTATATAGGTCAAACGAGCCTTGACATGGGTATTGAACGTTCCGCATTTTAAACTAATGCGCAACACAATTCTGTTTCAATATTTAACTGTTTCGATATTATCTTTTTTTTTTTCCTTTGTAATCAATTGCAATTAATATTATAAATGACTTTTTTTAAACAAATTTATTTTTTTTCTTCTTTTTTCTCTCTCTCTTTTTTTTTTTTTTTTTTTTTTTTTTTTTTTTAATACAATGTCATTAAAAAATTTGCGTGTTATATCTTTTCCTTTGATTTTTTTCAAAATTCTTCATCGTTTTTACATCATTAATGATTAAGAAAGATACATAAGTTTAAGAGAAAGAGAAATAAGAGTTTGAGAGAGAGAGGGAGGGAGGGAGGGAGGGAGGAAAAGAGAGGGAGAAAGAGAAAGAAGGCCGCGGGCTATCGTTCTGCGGACGCACGCGATAGCGCGCGCACATTCTGCGCGCGCAGACGACGTCCTGAATTTGACATTGTCCTCTTTGCAGACGGATATCGATCATCCGTTCTCTCTCGCGCTCTCTGGCCTCGGTCTTTGTCAGACTTATAGCGTGACCTGCTATAAGAGCAACGTTGTTGCTCCCCACATGAGCCCAGAAATGCCTGAGTAGTACAACCTCTCGTTGTGACTCAACACACTCACCTGTACTCCATATCCGGGGGATTGCCCTCGGCGCGACATTTGAACCTCAACTCTGTTCCCTCGACGATACGTTTCTTATCCGATACACCAGAGCCACGGATTTTTAGTGACACCTTTGGTGCGTAACGTACCTGAAATAATTTCATTCAATTCATTATCATTATTATTATTATTATTATTATTATTATTATTGTTGTTATTATTTTTTTTCTCTTCTTTCATTTTTCTCTTCTTTTTCGTATTTTTGTTTTTTTTCTTTTTTTCTTTTTTTCTTTTATTACTCCCTAATTTTTCACTTAACGATAAGAATTTTTGTTACTTTAAATTGACTATGAAATTTTGCATATATATATATATATATATATACATATATATGATATTTTATTTCTACTTCATTTTTAAAAATATATTTGCTTTAGTCAGCTTTAGTTTGCTGTGTTTGAGTTGTGACACCGAGTTCAATTCAACGTAGAACTTGTGAAAAGAATTTTATTAAGGGATTTCGCGAGATGGGACTCGTGACTTTCGACTCGTTTTACTCGAAATCGAGTTCTCTTTCTAGGGAAAGAAAGGAAAAAGAAAGAAAGAGAAAGAGAAAGAGAAAGAGAGAGAGAGAGAGAGAGGGAGAGAAATTGAACATTTCGAATGTTATTTTATCTCTCAATGCAAATCTGAGGCAATCGGAAGGTGGTGATTTTATTTTATCGTTTCGTATAACTGTTTCGAATAAAATATTTATTTTTATTTCGTGAAAAGAGTTAATTTTCTTTTTATTCAGTCGATCAATTGATTCAATAAAATATATATACATATACATATACATATACATTTACATATACATATACATATACATATACATATACATATACATATACATATACATATACATATACATATACATATATATATATATAAGAGTTGAATTTCAAGTGTATCCATGAGTCTCACTTAACATTAAAGGCGAATGTAACATATTTTGTTTAAAGTAGATCGTAAACAATAGGTCAGGCTCGAACGATCTTATTTCACAGGTATCGCCTTTCGATACGAATATTCGAGAAAACTTTTAGCGCTGCAAGTATCATACTTACATATATCTATCTATAGAAAAGTGATACGAATTGTGGTACTATCTCTAGGATCAAAAACTTTACGAGAGATTTGTTTCGCGAGAGAAAGAGAAAGATAGAATGAAAGAAAGAATGAAAGTAAGAAAGAAAGAAAGCCTTTCTTTTTACACGGAACAAGACCTTCTAGACTACGTAGAAAATTTTCAAAAGTTCACCCTTACGATTTTATCGTACATAAATTTTGACGACGACACACGAAAGAAAGTAATTTCGCTCTTCCGAGAAAAAAGTATTTCCTTGGGGTTCGCGACAGTACTCATTCTTTCAACTCTTCTTTTTCTCTCTCTCTCTCTCTCTCTCTCTCTCTCTCTCTCTCTCTCTCTCTTTCTCTCCTGCTTACAACGATATTTCCTTTTTGTATAAAACGACGAGGAAGAAGATTCTTCTCGATAATATGCAAACGTCTTTCAATCTTCTTACGACATCATAATTAAACCTATTTTTCTTTTAGAGAGATCAAATTAATGAAATATTTTTCAATAATTTTTAATCGAATTTAATCATTAGTACTATGAGTTAATCAATTGAAAAATTATGATCATCTAAAGATTATGTAATAATATTATAATATTGTTTATTCTTATATTATTATTATTATTATTATTATTATTAAGTAAACAATATTATTATAAGTAAACAATATTACAAGAGAAAGGTTCGTAAAGTTTGTATTTCTAATCAATCTATTGTCCAAGAAAATGGAAAGAAAAAGAAAGACAGAGAGAGAGAGAGAGAGAGAGAGAGAGAGAGAGAGAGAGAGAGAGAGAGAAAGAGAGAGAAAGAAAGAGAAAGAAAAGAAGACATAAAATGGTAACGAAAGGAAATGTAAAAGAAGGAACGAAATACGTAGTCAAAAGGTAAAAAGTTACGCCGCCGGCAGTAGACGATTATAACGCGGACCACTTCTCAAGAAACGACGTTAATTATTCTTCGCCTCGTTAATGCTGGCCGGCTTGCATTCAACAAGAAGGTCGTGTTAACTTTGCCCTGAAGCAAGCGTACGAAAAGCCGAGCAGTGCTTTTTCCTTTCCCGTTTGGATTTTAACCTTACTACTAGCGGTTCTCTCGGTGTAAAATAAAAATCTCTTTATTAACAACTAAATTTCTACCATAGAAATTTTCGACTTACCTCGACACGTAACTTGGCACTTTGCGGCGTCCGATCGGCCGCGTTTTGACTTTGGCACGTGAAGGTGGTATTGTCGTGCTCCTTACGTGGCATCACTTTCAGAACCGACTTCACCGTATACAAAGGGCCACCATCGAAGAGTTCCTTGGTGGTTTCTATACCTCTATGTTGCACGTTGCCTCGCCCGTCGATCCACGTGATCTACATCAAAGATTTTCCAAAGATAAATATTGGATCGATGAAGGGTTAGTGTCGATTACAGAACCGATCACCTTCTATCTCTCTCTCTCTCTCTCTCTCACTCCCTCTCTCTCACTCCCTCTCTCTCTCTTTCTCTCTCTCGCCCGCTTATAATGTAAAAGACGGACTTCAAAAGCTGTAACAGGCGTATAACATTATCGAAACGTATTTGCGATCTCGTGGAGAAAATGTTGAAACGAGAAGAAGGAGAGAACTTGGAATGACGGAGATGAGGATACAGAGGGTGGTATCGATCGATCGGTCCGCACCGTTACTACCGCTAACGTTTATCCGGCCTGGAGCGTTTTCCAAGCACCTCTTCTTCTTGACAGCCTTTGGAAGAGCTCGGAGGCCTCGAGTTTCATCGAGAAGCTTTCTCTTCAAACTTTCGAATCTTGTTTAAAATTAATTCACCTTCGGTAGCCGCCTTAACGGAGTAGAGAAGGGGCTGTTAACGATTGAAAATCTTCTCTTCTCGTTATGATTCTAGGCCGATAGGATAGCGCAACTTTAAAATATTCTTTTCCATGAGAAAGATAGAAAGAGACGAAAGAGAGAAAAAAAAAAGTATGAGATAAAAAGAGAAAGAGAGACTTCGGACTCTTACTTTCTTTCTTGATCAAGAATATCAATGGAAATTCGCGTATAATACTATACCTATTTTACTTTGATAATTCTTTTGATAATTCTACAATTTTTTTTTACTTTTTTTCCAGGAATAAATGAAAGAGAGAGAGAGAGAGAGAGAGAGAGAGAGAGAGAGAGAGAGAGAAAGAGACAGAAAGAAAATCGCTCTCTTTTCAGCTTTTATCTTGTATACAAATACGAGTAGCGTATAATTATTCCACGGAAATCGGTCTTATCGAATTTAATTACAAGTCTCGAGCGTGAGTTCCACGAAAGTCTGTTATCGATACGAGCTTCGCACAAACCGTAAGTGCAGGCGACACTAAACAGAAATTCGCATACTGTTATATAAGTCACTTACGGTGGTACTTGTATTATCTCGCGACGATGTCGATATCGTTACGTTACGTTTTCTCTATTTCATTTCTTCTCTCTCTTTCTTTTTTTCTCTTTTCTCTTCTCTTTTTTTTCTTTTTTCTTTTTTCTTTTCTTTTCTTTTCTTTTTTTTCCTTTTTTTTTCTTTTTCTTTTTTTTTACAAAAAAAGTTATTAACAGAAAGACGAGAGAAAAATCTGTCGAGATACGTCACACTGAAATCATTTCGTTAGTTAGAAGAGACAAAAGCGTTCGTTTGACGTGAATGCATTCTGTATATTTAGGTCGACAAATTTAAAATTCAGTCTTTATATTCTTCAGCGTAATTGATGCCTTTAAAAAGAGAATTGTTATTTATTTAGTATATATGTACATATACATACATACATATATATATATATATATATATATATATATATATATATATATATACATATATTGATGATTATCAAATGAGTGGTTAAAATTAAACAATATCTTCCTTATTAAATTATATTACGAAACAACTTATAAATTATTTATCCTCATATCAAGTTACTTTTAACGCTGTATGTAATCTCTAGATGGTTTCTATATTTTGATTTTCGATCGAGCGTCACTCGTAATTAGAAACGCTTTCTCGTTGACAGCTAGACATATTTTATTCTGAACTTGTCCAAGAACAATGCCATCCATAAAGGTAAGCCGATGCGAAGGAGAAAAAAGAAGAAAAAGAATAAGAATAAAAAGAAGAAGAAGAAGAAGAAGAAGAAGAAGAAGAAGAAGAAGAAGAAGAAGAAGAAGAAGGAGGAGGAGGAGAAGGAGGAGAAGGACATTAAACGTACTGGTAACTCTGATTACTATCCCAAGATAAATCTCGAGAAGCCTTGGGACTTAAGCGCTAAGGGAAAAACAGGAAGAACGAAAAGCGGAGTGGTAGATGTCTGCCACTAACGAAAACTGATTATCGAACGGCTTTTTCTTCTGAGTCGTAGCTTTAATGAACGAGCTTCTACTTACGGCGCAAGCTTCCTTTTCTACCGGTTAGATTCCACTGCCGAAAAGGTTACGGAAATAGATCTTCACCGCTCTAATTAAGGATTCTACGCAAGAAACTCAACGGTTCGGTACCAATGGTGTAGTTTTGCGAGTTTGTGGTTTAGCGGCATTTAATGTCGTCATTGTTACGCCATGAGTACGAATCTAATTAACTGACGACGACGACGACAACAACAACGACAAAGACGACGACGACGACGACGAGCTTTTACCAACCTTTCGCGAGTTCCTAAGTTGGAAAAGCTATGCTGATTTTCCAACTAATTCTCCTTATTTTCTTTTCCTTTTACGTATTTCTTATTTGTTCGCTTTCCTTTCTACACTTTTCGACGATGTTTCATGAAAAGAATAAAAAGATTTTCTATTAGATATTTCATTGTTTTATTTGATTTCGTTTGTTCTAATTTAAAATAATCAAGAATTTATTACTTACGATTATGTCATTCGGTTATTTTTCAAAATGGAATAAAAGGAAACACGCCCAAGTACGGTAAGTATCCTCGTGAAAATTTATTTGCTACTATGGTACACGTAAATTCCAGCTATTTTTACGACGCAACATCGTCCCATCTACCGTCCCGCTATCAATCGATCGAAAAGCTTAGACCGAAGTAAATTTTTCCATCAACTTAAAAACCTACGAGAATACGGGATTGCGATTATTTTGCACAATAATCAATCAGAAAATAATAGTTACTTTTTTTTTTTGCATGATTTAACAAAGTTTAGACAATTTCTTTTTTCTTTTTCTTTTTTTTTTTTTTATAGCAACTATATTCAAACTATAGCGACGCAAACTTAAAATATATTAACTTTATTATAATATTTTAAATAAATTAAATTTCTCTCTCTCTCTCTCTCTTCCTCTTTTTCTTTTCTTTTTTCGTGGACGCTGTTTTTTTTACAGCTTCTCGAGTGTAAACATGTCCCATCTAAGCTTTCCGCACTGCTGCATCAATCGACCTTATCGTCCTTATCGGTATTAATTAGAGAAGCTGCATCAACATAGAGAGGTCAAGCAAGAAAAGAAAAAGAAAGATAGAAAAAGAGAGAAAGAGAGATAGAGAGAGAGAGAGAGAGAGAGAGGGGAGAGAGGGAAAGAGAGGGGGAGGGACCACAATCCTGATAGAATTACCAACTTTACCGTCCGCGAAACACGTGGCGGCTCAACCTGTAATCCTATTACACGCCAGAAACGTATCTTCTGGAAAATGACTTGGTGAAATTCATTAGGATGATAGGAGAAGGAAAATGTAAAATAGAAGGAAACAAGTGAAAATTTTTAACGAAAAAATAATATCATCAAAAATGTTTTCTTCTTCAATCAATATGAAAATCATTTCTGATCGTATTTCGATATTATACGATCTACTATATGTACATTTCATGATCATAGTATACTCTCCTCGTTGTCTACGATCTCATCGGCATTCATTAGGATACGCTCGGTTCCAATTCTGATAGGAATTTCGAGGGGTTTTCTCCTTCGAAATGCCTTTCAGCTTAACGGGATCCTCTTCCCTTCTCTTCTCAAGTGTATTCCACGTGATTCTAGTGTCTCCTCTCGTTTCTTCGATCTTCTCTCTCTCTCTCTCTCTCTCTCTCTCTAACTATATATCTCTATCTTCCTCTATTTCCATCTGGTATGCTATCTAGGCAGAGTGGTAAGTAGTAATTAAACAAGGATGCGAAACATTTACCCTCTGTTTGCTTTCTCTTGCCTTCTCTCTATCTTCATCTTTTCACTCCCTCTTTGCTTTCTCTCTCTTTCTCACTCTCTCACATACATCGCATCTCTCTTCCGACGTATCATGTAACTCCACTTTCCATGCTATTGTCCGTTTACCGTTGAGACAGTGTGCACACGGCGTAAGAGTTACGCATGCCACCCCACGGGAAATTATTACCTGCAAATCTGTTTGTCCACGGTGAGGTCTGAACATCGGGCACTGAGCTCGGTGAACGCGAATTATTAGCCACACTCACCAATCTCGTGTTATTCACTGAATAGAGTGAATCTCGTTCGCGATATTTACGCATGGTTGATGCGTTAAATGTCCATGGAGTGCATTGAGAGCATCGATGTATGAGAAATAGAGATGGAAAGTAAATTTATCGTATTAAAACGAAGATCTACGACTAAGTAGGAATTGATAAAAGTAATGTAACAACAAAAATCGTAAAATAATAAGCAAAATTAACTTTTTATATCTACGATTTCGTAAACTAAAAAAAAAAAAAAAAAAGAAAAAAAAAGAGGTAAGATACTACCACCCTCAATAACCCAGTTTTTGTTCGTGTTTACAAACAAACAAAAAAAAAAAGAAAAAAAAAAGGACAAGAAAGAAAGAAAAAAGAAAAGAAAATTGTATAACGTAAAACTTATATATTTAATTAACTTATATTTAATAAACATTAATCTTCGGATGATGAATTAATAAGTAATTATACGGCAACTTAATGAAAAAATTTTTAAAAAGATACAATCATAAATATATCTGCTTGTGTCTTCGGAGTCGTTATATCGTGGCACGTTATAAATAAAAGCAATGCGAGTTTAAAAAATAATAAAAAAAAAAAAAAAAAAAAAAAGAAGAAAAATAAAAGAAGAACAAGATAAAGAAAATATAAAGATAAGAATCGTTTTTACAGAGCACTGAAAGCTTGTCGAAGAAGATTGGAGATTGGTAATCAGAAATCAGAGATCGTTTCTCGTTCGATGCTCGTTCACATAGAAGCCGTGCAAATTTTTCTCGCGATTTATGATCTCGCCAAACGGCAAGCAAGTTTTTCCGGTTTTCTTTCCGTACGATCTTTCGGTTCCTTTTTTCGAAGAATCATCTCAGCACAGATGGAGGACGCAGCGAAGGATTCAACGAACTCACGGTTGGCAGCTACGAGAGTTACTTAAGCGTGAATACCCGGACCGATCAAACCGGTTCCACGGTCGCGTTTTTTTTCCCTTTCTTTTCTTTTCTTTTCTTTTTTTTTTCCTTTTTTGTTTTTTGTTTTTTTTTTTTCTTCTTTTTTCCTTAATGTTATACTCGAAAGATCGAGATGAGATGTTGGTATTCGTTCGAGTGAATTTTCTTTTATATTTTTACTACGTCCTTACAATTGATACACACATGTTACTGCTTATTTCACATTATGAGACAATCCAACGTACTTACGATTTAATATACCACGATTATTTGACTGTGAAAATTTTTTTTTTTTTTTTATAAATTATACCAACATTTATGACACTTAGTATTCTATAAATTTACAATCGATCGATTTTAAATTAGTCACATAGGATAATTCATTATATTATTCTATTTATATTTGTCGAAACAGAGCAAAATGGTGTTTGTTCCGTAAAGGACTATGAAGGAGCGTTCATGCGAATCAAATTCTCAACGCACAATGCGATACCTACGCGTTTTCGAGATCGTTTGATTTAATCAAAAGGGAATACTGCCAACAATATGGAAGAGAGAGAGAGAGAGAGAGAAAGAGAGAGAGAGAGAAAGAGAGAGAGGGAGAGAGACAGACAGACAGACAGATAGAGAGAGGTAACTCAGCCGACGCGTTTCCGCAGGCGTTTGCTCTCGATTCTCGCGTAGAACGAAGTCGTCTATTTAATGTAAAAGTAACACCCGTAATGAATAGGAGCTCGGACGGCATTCAGTTTAATTATACGAGGAAATCAACGTCAGTTTTGTTGCGACAAGTAGCATAAAGAAAGAAATAAAAAAGAGAGAGAGAGAGAGAGAGAAAAATAGAGAGAGAGAGAAAGAGAGAGAGAGAGAGAGAATGAGAGATGGAAGAGAACAGCGAAGCAAAAATAACTTCGACCTCGGCAATGAAATTAATTATCCACTTGCGTGAACCAAGCTCTCTCTCTCTCTCTCTCCCTCTATCTCTCTATCTCTCTCTTTCCCTTTTTTCTTATTCTGCCTTTTTCTTACGAAGAAGCGGGTGTAAACTGGCGTTGGTAGCATCGTCTTACCGTTATAATTACCATTCTCGTTTCATTAGGCTACAAGTGGAAACTTGAAACAAGCATTAACGGTTTCCAAATGTGCCACGCCTAAATCGAATCAAGATCTTACTATAACATTACTTGCATATTAAGATCTTCGTACTTTCTGTCTCTCTCTCTCTCTCTCTCTCTCTCTATTTATCTCTATCTCTATCTTTCTCTCTCTCTTTCTATCTATTTATTTATCTATCTATTTCTTTTATATATATATATATATATATATATATATATATATATATTTACTTTTATATCTTATTTCGTCTGCGAAACTTTCGTGTAAATTTATCAAGAGACATCATCCGTACGTTCCGCTAAAGTGCACCCTACAGGAGAAATAAGGATTTTCGAAGAAGTATCGGGAAGGATCCTTCCAGTTTACGCGTACATGGATCTCGCGTACTCGTTCGCTCGCTCTCACTCGGCTGTTATGACTTCCTTTGAAAATTCTCGAGACGAGTTTGCTGAGTGTCGGGTGCAAGCGTTTTCTTGCATACGTTATCCGAGATTTTTCCGGAATATCGTAAAAATTCGTTAGTTTAGAGACTTGAAAAATTCGTTAGACATAGAATAAGGAAAATATTTTTAATATTAGGAAATCTATTTCTAATATATATTAAAGTATAAAGTAAAGACAAGTATGATTTTATGAGAACATTTATTTCTTCGTGCTATATCATGCACAATTGCTCGTGGAATTTAAATGGAAGGATTGTATGTCAGAGAAATAGATGTTGGTAGCTAGATAGATAGATAGATAGATAGATGGATGGATAGATAGAGAGAGAGAGAGAGAGAGAGAGAGAGAGAGAGAGAGAGAGAGAGAGAAAGAGAGAGAGAGAGAGAGAGAGAGACAGAGACAGAGAAAATGCAAATTATGACATGAAGTAACGGTGCTACGACGAAAGGAATTGTATAGCTCGCACGTGGATAATAAGGATAATGAAGCTAACGAGGGAGATGACATCTCCTTTCTCTATGCCGACGTGTGTACTACATACATACATATATACATATATACATATATACATACATATATACATATATATCATATGTACATACATATATAATATACATACATACATACATACATACAAACGATAGAGCAGCGATTATGTCCCGACGTAAGCCGATATGCAAGCTACTCGCCATTATGCGCCCTGCTATTTGGCTTTTGTTATTCTCCCAATCGATCGATTCCTATTTAATCCTCGAATTGTTTTAGGACAGTTCAATGACCTCACTGTATGAACTTATGTATATACCATAGATATATACATATATGAATATATCCGAAAATTCGCACATATCGAATTTCATATGATCGAAGCCCATAGCAGAATTATATATTTGAAAAAGAAAAGATCAAACTTCCGTCGATATTTTTTCATTTATTCTATCTTTGAAATATTAAAACTCATTAAAATCTTTCCGTTCTATCGTCTTTACCTACTTGACTTCCGTTTTATAGTTTAATATTATCTGACGGATAGATCGAATTAATCCCAGAAATTACCATATCGCCGGATGACGA
The DNA here is from genome assembly GCF_912470025.1 of Vespa velutina. Classification (NCBI taxonomy): domain Eukaryota; kingdom Metazoa; phylum Arthropoda; class Insecta; order Hymenoptera; family Vespidae; genus Vespa; species Vespa velutina. The sequence continues at coordinate 2,327,051 of NC_062192.1, forward strand.
AGCGTGGCACAAAGGTCGAACAAATTTAATT
>NC_062192.1:2332081-2362081 GCF_912470025.1 Vespa velutina
TATATATATATATAATAATATATAATCAAAATATATAATACAAATGTATATACACACACGCACACACACACACATATATATATATATATATTTTCTCTCAATTTCCTCGAACTTTTCTTATCTCAAATAACGATCCATTATTTATCAATGTTCGATCTTACCTCTGCCGGTGGTTTTCCAGCAACACTAACGCACTCGATTACGAGCTCTCGATCTTCAGTCGTCACGAGAAAGTCCCCCTGAAGGATCTTTGGTGGTTCAGGCGGCACCAACACACTCAAACGAGCAAATCTCGATCGTAAGGCTGGTTGACCGTCGTTCGTCGGCGAGGCCTGGCACTGATAAACGCCATCATCCTCAAGCTCAACCGGATATATGTGCAATGAAAAATCACCTGGAATTAAAATTTCACTGCTTGAGTATAATTTGTGGATTGTATCTTAGGTATAGGATTGGTGGGGCGGGGCGGGGTGGGGGAAAAGGAACAAAAAACAAAAAGAAAAGAAAAATTATGAACGATAGAGGATTCTTAATTCGATCGTGAGAGATCGATAAGAGCGTAGATGAAAACTTTACGATAGATTAAAAGAAGAAAAAAGCGGGGAAGAGAGAGGAGTATTTTTATTTGAAAATCTCGGCGCATGTACGTACGTGTAAGCTGCCAAGTGCAAGAGAGTTTCTGTTATATATATGTATATATATATATATATATATATACATACATATATACGTGTGATAGATGAATTAAAGTGTCCGCTAGTACTAACGCAGAAGGTTTCGAACAAGTTAACAGCCAACGGCTTGTGCCAACAACCCTGGTTGGTAAAAGCTCTGTCTCTGTCTCTCTCTCTCTCTCGCTTTTTCTCTCTTTCTCGTTTCCTCTACTTCGCTCGTCGAATCGCGAGAACGCATTTGAGCGACGTCTCGATGGCAAAGGATCACGCTGGAATAAATTCGTCTCGATGCTCGGTTTACTGTTTTTCCAGGTTTCATTCGATCGTTCGAATTCCTCACCCCGAAGGCTGAAAACCGGCTGAAAACCGGCTGAAACTATGCTCTCGAAGAGAAACCGAAAGTAAACAGAGTAGAATCAATGAAAAATGTGCAAAAAATAAATAAATAAAAAAGCAAAAAAAAAGAAAAAAGAAGGAGAAAAAAAAGAAAGAAAAAGAAAATTGCCTGAAACATTATGTATGTACTTGTCTCTCTCTCTCTCTCTCTCTCTCTCTCTCTCTCTCTCTCTCTCTTTGTTCTCTTTCTGTTATGCAGCGATTTCCGCTTCACCATTCACGACGAAGAATAATTCTTGCAATAAATTGCACCCTTAACGATGCCATACTACGTGGTGCATCGAAACGATCCTTTTGGTTCACGTTCGATAAAACGTACGCGTCGTGTGCTCGTAATGCCATTCGATCCATTATTGTACGGGCTTTCTCTATAACGAGAGAATTTAATCGTCGATCGTACGTTACACGATCCGGGGAATCCGAACGGATCGTTAAATAATCCGTACCTCGCCTAAGCTTTGAATGCGATTTGTAAGAGAAACAACTTCTCGAACCGATTACCAGCATTATGTTCTTATAGGAATTTGTTCTTTTATTTGAACGATTAACTAAACGGCACAATTATTGATAAATTTGTTAAAATGATTAGAAACAAATCGAAAATAAATTTATTACTTTAGATTAGAAAAAAGAGAAAAAAAAAAGAAAGGAAAGAAAACAAAAAAGAAAAAATGCCGTGGCAGCTGATAATTTGTTCTATCGATTGGACTCCTTTTTTTTTTTTTTTTTTTTTTTTTTTTTTTTTTTTTTTTTTCCATTGCTGCATATGCGTACGTAAATTTCAATGAAAAAAAGGAACGATCAAAATTGACACTCACAGGTCGCATCTTTACATTTACATTTGTGCGAAAACTATGGAGGTTTGAACGATCGAGTAACTCGTAACAACCGGTATTACGCGGGACAGCTATTAGCCCTTCTCTAGTCAAGTACAACGAACGAACTTTCAAAACACTCTAGCACTCGAGTTCGCGTTTCCGTAGCGAGCTGCGATAATTAACTTTCGCGCGAAACGTGCTCGCCCCGCTTTCCATTCCTCTCCCCCTCGTCCCTCCCTGTTCTCTTTACCTTTCCTACCTCTCCACGTGAAATCTTTTTAACGAATATATAACATACCTCTATATATATATATATATATATATATATATATCTATGTTAGTAAAAGCAATTCGAGGAAACTATTAGACTTGAAAGAGAATAGCCCGTGTATAAAATAGTCCGATGATAACGATACTTAAACGTTTCAATAGTCGACACTTAAGGTTAGAGAAAGTTTTCACGTAGAAAGACATCATCATGATCGATAAGGAAACAAAGCCAGATGAATGAATAAAGAGAGATAGAGAGGGAGAGAGAGAGAGAGAGAGAGAGAGAGAGAGAGGGCAAAGAGAAGTTCCTTTGGGAAGTAAAGATGTAAGACAACGAGAGAAATAGAGATAGAGATAGTCTGTATAGGCAAACAACGCATCGCGAAAATTTACCTCTGGAACATCGTGTCGCACGATCACGAACGTTTGTAATTAATTTTAATTAGTTGATCCATCTAACGAGTAGTCTAGTGTAAACGGTCGTGATTAATTATAATTTGTTCGAAGAAAGATCGGTCCTAAACTCTAGAGACCAATCTACCTATACGTTTCTCTATATGAACGTTTATGTATCTATGCAACCCCTTTGGAATTATAACGGATGGTACTCGACATCTTTTCGGTTTAATTATCGACACAATGAAATTGACGACGAATGCATTTACCCTTCGAGATATTCGCTAACGAAATTAACGTAATACCTCCTTCCTTGCAGCGTAATACATCTTCTCTTATAGCTTTGTATATGGTCTTACTTAGTTCATATATATGTATATATATATATATATATATATATATATATATATATATATATATAAAATATACATACACGTACACATTTATGTACGTATCAAATAGATACTAGAAATATCGTTTAGATGGGCTTGGGTTGTACATGTGCGAATACGTGCGTTTCAGAACACACAGGTGAATTTGGTGCATATAACTTATGCGGGTACTCAAGTTTCCACGTTGGAAAAGGCCAGACATTTTATGCTTGAAAGAACGTAAAACTGGAAAAGTTTGAAAACGCTCGCTCTGTACGTATACGAAGTATGTAGAGAGAGAGAGAGAGAGATAGAGAGAGAGAGAGGGAGAGAGAGAGAGAGAAAGTAGACGATTCTACATAGCGAGTTTTCTCTTACTTTTTTTTTCTCTAGTTTGCTTGGATTCGTCGCTACATTTTGTCTCTCTATCTTCCATTCTTTCTTTCTTTCTTTCTTTCTTTCTTTCTTTCTTTCTTTCTTTTTCCCTTTCGTTTTTCTATTCTCTCTTTATATCCCATTTTTGCATTCATACGAAAATACGTTTGTGTTTGAGGTTTCATCGACGTTCTAGAAAATTTCTATGATTCTCAAAGTTAATGTACACAATGAAAATACAATTATTCTGATACTTAGAATTTCAACATTTTCGTATAGCTTATAATTATGAACATTTTATAAAGTATCTATGAACCTTTATGGATAATTGTATCGAATGAATATCTATGATTTATTTATTTATTTTGATAATTAAGATTTGCAAATTTTGACATAGTACGTCATTATATTTCATTAATCGAATATATACATAATGTGATGTTAAGAAAATGACGATATATAGTATAAATGATCGCGTTAGGATTAGTCAAGTTCGTTGAGCCGCGAATAAACGCGTTATGGATAGCCGGTCGGTACGCCGACACGGATTTGCACGATTAAAACGAATATTCCATGCACGAGAGCATAGCGAGCGTGTCAACCCGCGCTATTATCGACATTATTATTTCGGCTAATTGGATCGCAATTTCCGTTACATCCGACAACGCGCATCCCGAATTATGCGTTAGTCGCATGCTTATATTCGCATGCGCATGCTCCTAGGGACTTGTTCGCTAAAGCTTTGTGAAGGCTTCGCGAATCGAGCGAGAAACCGCAACGAGCGTTAAGAGGCGGAAAACGTATTTTAACGAATTTCCTCGCGTCCGAACACAATCGCGTTAAATGGAATTTTAAATGACACCGACGATTAAATGGCTAGAAAGAGTGAAAGAGAGGAAGAGAGAGAGAGAGAGAGAGAGAGAGAGAAAGAGAGAATGGGAGAGGGAATGGAACGACTTTATACAAACATTCGGCCGAATAGAAACGTCCGACGTTTCCGGACGATGTGATATTTTCTTTTAGAAAAGAATTAATCATCGTCTTTCACGTCACAAATTTTCTTTCCCATTTATCAGAATTCTGTTGCTACTTATAAATAAAAAAAAAAATAAAAAATAAAAAAATAAAAAAAAATAAAAAAAAAAAAAGAAAGAAAGAAAGAAAGAAAGAAAGAAAAAAAAAGGGAAAAGGAAAATGCCATTCGTACTTTTCTACATAATATCTACTTTACACATAATATCTTTTATAATCTAATTGACATGAAATTAATTATTGTTTAACGTAACCTATCGGACGAATTTTTCGGAGTGTAATGATCGCTGGTATTTGCTCAGGGTCATATCCTTCCGATTCGTAAGCGTGCTAATTGGAAACGTGGCTCTAGTTGCAAACTGCAACGACCCTCGATTGTTTCGGCCTACAACCGGATAAACGATGGCTGTACAGTGTACAAGCAAGAGCGGGTCGCATGAACGACCTTTATTGCGATCCTAAATCAACTAAATGTCCATGATACAGTGAGTAGCCTCGTTTCGTACGAGCCGATCATAGTTACGTGTCAACCATGACGAGATATTTTGTACTTTTCGTCTTATAATTTGCTTTTTCTCTTTTCTTTTTTTTTTATTAATTTTTCTTTCTTTTCTTTTCTTTTTTTTTCTTTTTTTTCTTTTGAAGAAGAAGAAGAAGAAGAAGAAGAAGAAGAAGAAGAAGTATCCTCTTCTTTACATTGTATATAAATATTGTTAAATTGTTTCAACTTAACAATTTTATTTGCAAGTTTGCAAGCACAAAATTATACGTATTTCAAAGTTTTAATGAACGAATAAAAATTGATCTAATTCGAATAATCTCTAAATCAGTATCATCCTATTCTAAATAACGCTTTAAGACTATCTACTGCATCTAAAGTACACGACGGTTATTCGATAGTGTACACGAATTAACTGGTCTCTATTTGCCGAGTAAACTTGTCAGTCGAGTCTCTCGTTAACAGTAACTTTAATCCATAATTACAGCGTATTAAGATGCCGATCCAACTCGTCCGCTATGGGAGCAAATTCGAATCATATTTCGCGGTTGATATCCGTTGCACAAAGGACGTAAATTTTCAATCTGACATCAACGTTCTATTAACTTACTACTTGTTCTTACTCAGAATATTACTTTTTCGCATATATATATATATATATATATATATATATACATATATAAAGAAACGTATATTTATGTAAATGAATACATATATATTATCAATATATACTTATATACAAGCTCGTAATTCAACAAGATAGAATCAGGATGCCTTTAAAAGCCTGTTACCTATATGAATCGATTAATTTTCTCTTTTTTTTCTTTCATTCATTTCCCCCCTCTCCTCCTCTCTCTCTCTCTCTCTCTCTCTCTTTTTACCTTTTTTGTTCAAAATATCTACACATATATTCATGCATGCAATCCAATCGAATACGAGATTCGAACAAAACATATTTTTTTTAGTTGTTACAATAAACAAACGTGTCACCAAAGATAAAACAAAATCGTGGCAATCGATTCGATAGAATATTTCCCTTGATTCTTACATTTCGACCAATCGATTTACAACCGTATCTCGTATTACCGCGTGAATATACGCGTAATCAGTTATCCGAATAGTAATAGTCTGCGTGCACGCTAGCAGAGCTAGCTAGCTCTTTATCGCGATACTAAATCAGTGAACCGTCGATAACGCGGAGATGATCCTTTAGCGTAAGGTGGTCTCTCATATTAATGTTAGTTTCCTCTGAAGAGAAAGAGAGAGAGAGAAAGAGAGAGAGAGAGAGAGAGAAAGCTAGAGAGGTAGGTATGTAATAGCAACCATAACTCTATGCCGAAATTAGTAACGGTTAGGCCTACAAACGGCTTGTAGGCAAGCGAATGGTCGACCAGACGAGCCAGCTATGACATTAATCGCATCTGTAAATTTCACGAAAGCACGGTCGGCATAGTTGTGTACTTGCTTCGAGCCGCGATCAGTGTTGCCCATTCGTGAAGCTTTGACATAAAGCTCGTATATATACATACCGATCATTTAAATAATACCATTCGACTGTCATGATTATATTTATGAATGTAAAGATAAGTTTCTCTTTTCTTTTCTTCTACTTTCTTTTTCCTTTTTTTTTTTTCTTTTTTTTTCTTTTTTTCTTTCTTTTTCTTCTTCTTTTTCTTTTTCTCTTCTTCTTTTTTTTCTTTTCCTTTTTTTTTTCTCTCTCTCCCTTATTTCTCTTCGATACTATATATCCCGTACATTCAAGGACCTACTTGCTTTATTTAAAATAATAAAAAAGAAATGTAAAAGCATTTCGCTATATAAGAAATTTGCATGGAACCATGACTTGTGAGCTGGCAAATAGATTGATCGAATGTGTCCGTTGTCAGTAATACGATCAAGGTAACGCGCGAGCAACATTAAACGAGATTACTTTTTCCTCCCCTTTCATCCTCTCACTTTCTCTATAACCAACATCTACTGCTACTTCTTTCATTAAAATTTTTCTATTTTCAAATTCATTTTGTACGAAATATCCTTGGAAGTTTAAATATAAAAGAAAAAACGAAACGAGAGAGAGAGAGAGAGAGAGAGAGAGAGGGAAAACAAAAAAAAAGAGAGAAAGAAAAGCGGTCAAACGAATAAAATCCGTTTTCGAGACGATGAATAAAAGATGATACGACAGCAACGACGACGACGACGACGACGACGATGATGACGATGTGGTAGTGGTGATGCTGTAGTTCGCATCGTCGAGCTGATTCGCTGATTCGTATTCATAAAATCGTATTCATAAAATATGTAAAATATCGCTTTTTGTTTCATTTTAATCGAATCGAATTGGTACACGTACCAGTCTAGTAAATAAGAGAATCTTAATCTTCCATTATAATTTTCTTAATGGACGAATAAGAGTGTCAAGAATTTTGTTTCTTTCTATTTTTCTTCTTCTTTTTCTTTTTTGTTTTATTATTATTATTATTATCATTAATCGCGCTACATTATTAATTGTAATATTTAATCAGGCCGTTGTAATTATTCGTTCGATTGCGTTTCAACAACGATAACGATCAATGTATCCCCGACATGCTATCCCTCAGCAAGCTATCGAATGGTAGCACAGGGTGTTCTAAGGTCAGAGCGATTGCCAATTAACGTTCGACTCGATACTCGATCAACGACGACCAAGGACCGACGGTGTCGACGTTCGACGAGGAATATCGCGACGATGACGACGATGACGACGACGACGACGACGACGACGACGACGACGACGACGACTACGACGACGACGACGATGATGACGACGACGAGTACAAGTACGAGGATGAGGATGACTATGACTACTACTACTACTAATACTAGTACTAGCACTACTATTACTAGTTGGTACTTTACACATACTATGAAAGCAACGCGTGCACGTGGCCTGAATTGCAAATCTCAATTTGTCGCGTGGCACTGCAAGCGTGCGCTAGCTCGCTTCATCAGCATATGCATAAGGCAAGATTTTCGGTAAAATTGCTTCAGACTGGGCTATAAAATTAACGCTCATATTTTCGAAAGAAAGAAAAAGAGGTGGGAGAGAGAGAGAGAGAGAGAGAGAGAGAGAGAGAGAGAGAGAGAAACAGAATTAGAAAAGCATAGATGGAGAAAAGAAGAGGTTTAGAGAAAGCGATAGGGTAAAGATAGAAAGAGATGACAAGAGGGCTTCGTTACGCGTTCGTCGGTTCACACACGAGAATATCTCGGTCACGTAGACTCCTCTTAATTGGCACAATCGCTAGAGCTTTTGGCGATTCGTTTTTCACGCTTCGCGCATTCGACTTTAACGACCGGTCTTTGGCTCTCAGGATTAATCGCGACGCCGTCTGCTTTTTTCCATTTTTTTTTCTTTCTCTCTCTTTCTCTCTCTCTCTCTCTCTCTCTCTCTCTCTCTCTTTCTCTGTCTGTCCCTCTCTTTCTCTCTCTTTGCTTTCGCCTTTCTAACCGACTACGCAGTACTCCGAACGTCACCCTTTTTTTTTTTTAGTTTGTCTTTTTATTTCTCTCTTTCTCTCTTTCTCTTGATCCTCCTCCGCCATAAATTCGCTTCTCGAATCTCCGTCAACGTAATACGATATCGATCTGCACCGAACTGCCGGACATTGATTAAATAAAGCCATGAAATAAAACGCCTTCGGGCTTTTTATTTAGATTGCGAACGTTTCGATGGAATCGAAAACTCAATGAAACCTTCGCGTCGATCTCATCGTCAGTGAGAACAGTTTTGCGATTCGTCGAGCTCGAAGCACTTCGATCGGCGCCTCGTTTAACCGGCTTTGTATATCCGAGAGATTAGAACGAACTTTGCGATAAATCTTCTCGCTTCTATCCTGTCGTTGGGCAAATTTATAGACCGATTCACTGTTGGATACCCTTTCGAGAGTTCATTATGATCCCTCGTGATCTATATCTTTGTCTATCTCTATCTCTATCTCTCTCTCTCTCTCTCTCTCTCTCTCTCTCTCTCTCTCTCTCTCTCTCTCTTTAACTCTGTCGTTCTCTTTCAATCTTTCTCTCTCACATACAGTATATCTACGAATTAAAACGTCGATTTATACGTTACGATGGACATCGAATCGAGTGTCGGATCGATCAGTGAACTAACTCCAAATGAAAGAGACAAATATCAGCTGGTACGTCGAGCGAGAGAGAGAGAGAGAGAGAGAGAGAGAGAGAGAGAGAGAGAGAGAGGGGTGAAAAAGAAAAAAAATCAAATAGAGAGAGAGAGAGAGAGAGATTTTTGGATAGAGAAGGAAAAGTGCGCCGACCGTTAAAAATTCGTGCGCGTATATAGTTGGCTGAGTTGCGTATCTTTCTCTCTCTTTTTCTCTCTCTATTAAAAATCGCTCTTCCGCGATGCTGCTCCTTTTACGGTGTAATATAGGAATCGTAGACATCGCGACGTTCTCGTCGGTAATAACGGCGAAAGAAAAAAAGGAGAGAGGGAGAGAGAGAGAGAGGGAGAGAGAAAAGAGAGAAAAGAAGTAAAGGAAAAAAAGAAATAAAATGGAAGAAAAAGAGAGGGAAAAAAACAATGAAGCAGAGAGCTTGATGAAGAGTCACAGTCCGATCTATTGTCGAAATGCATTTTCTAGAACAGATCGTTGAAAGGTGATCTCTCATGGAATTAAAAAGCTACTCGTTCTCGAGATAGTTTCGAAACAATGCATCTGTTATCATTATCAAATTAATTAAACAGGCGTGAGAAAAAGAGAGAGAGAGAGAGAGAAATTTATAAACTTTTCTTATGATTAAAAAATAATACAAAAAGGAAGGGAAAAAAAAAGTAATATAATAAATATATCCAACGAGTCTTGATAAAACGATTGTTGCAATTACTATTGTAGAATTCGGTGGTAGAGAGACGTGAGATCTATGTCCACGGGAAACGGCGAAGCGAGGAGAATCGTAGAAGATCTATCTTGGCCGAGGTCGAAAAGCGAGAGTATGTACGTATGTATAGATGTGAGTGCTACTGCAGTATCCGTGCATACTGAAATATTGGCCCGCTTGCGGCTCGCTGGCGGTACGGAAGATTCGTGAGTCGCTCTCCGCACATCCTCTATTCGCTCTCTCTCTCTCTCTCTCTCTCTCTCTCTCTCCCTCTCGTTTACTCGGTCGTTCCTTGCACACACTCCGTAGTCCTATTGATCTATGGCAGAACCATTAACCACCGAAGCGTGCGCCAAATGTTTCGGAACTAATTTAAAGTTCGGGCAAGCCTTCCAAGGCAACGGTATCGTCATCCTTTTGAAGACTACCAAGCAAAGCATATACGTGTGAAAGCGTCGATTAAGATCCATCGAAGACACGCATAGTATATTAGTAATAATAATAATAGTATTAATATTATATATTGTATTTATTAACATTCAACAATTTCATTCTCAACAATTTTTTTCATTTGCTCTTCGTACTTTTCTCATTCTTTATTATACTTATTATAAGCTGGATGCGATAAGAAGAACAAAAAAGAAAAAAAGAAAGGAAAAAAAAAAGGGAAGAACAGAAGAACAGAAGAATAAGAAGTTATATTCCGCGATTCCTTCTATTTTACTGGACTTCTTCTTCTTCTTCTTCTTCTTCTTTGTCCTTTCTCTAATCTAAAAGAAGTCTGATTGCAATAACTGTGATAAAAGAAGAATCTTTTCTTTCTTACTATTTTATTTATTTTATATCAATGCGCTTATTATTATAATATGTAATAAGATTTCTCTCCTACTTTCTATATATATATATATATATATATATATATATATATATATATATATAAACGATATATTTAGAAATAATAACAATAGCTCGTTCTATTCTTCTTTTCTATATATTTTTCTTTAATCTTCTATTCTTTATACCTTTCTTCTTTAACTTTGTCGCTAGGTTGACCGTTTTAGAGATGATGCCCTTTTACCTAGTCGTTCGGAGAACCTACCCGTAGAAATGGACGATATAACTCAAGACCAAGAGAGAAATTTAATCTCAACCGTATTGTAAGCTTACAACGCTATTGTTGCGAAAAAATGATGAGTCGAAAGATTCGAAAAAGCGTTCAAGCAAGGAAGAGTGCCGTGTTTTTATGCGAATTTATACGATTTCCTCGGCATTGTCCGTCGAGTATCTTACGATTTACGATCTCGAGTGTCATCGATTTATCCTCTTTTCATCTCTCCTCCTATCTCTCTCGCTCTCTCGCTCTCTCTCTCTCCCCCTTCAATTTCTAAACTATGAGAAGAGAATGGAACGAGAGAGTAACCGCTCTATTACGTTGTCGAATATAATTTCTATCGTGGAAAATTAAATGTTCGTTGACGTTCCGGCAAGCAAGTAAAATGGCCAACCAAGCTTGCGGCGTGAAACGCTTTTTCTGCTAAATTTCTCTAACGCTTTTATGTACTCTGATACACGGTTAATTCACACTGCGTTTATCGATTGGATTGAATGTTCATGATAAATTTTTAAAGTATAATTAAAGAGTAATTATCAAAGATCCCCGAGATATTTTATTGACTCATTTCGACGTTCATAGATACCGTTTTCCTGATTGACCGTACCGTGTAGACATTTTTCGAGTGTTCTCTCGACGTGGTAACTTGTTCTCAAATATTTGCTCCAATCGTATGCATACATATGTACATACGTTTCTATCTCCCTTCTCTCTCTCTCTCTCTCTCTCTCTCTCTCTCTCTCTCTCATATCGATGCTATTTGGAATTCACCTACGAAGTTGCACAAAACGTTGTGAACTTTGCCGAGCTCTGGAAACTCATTTGCACGATGTTGGAAAACTATAGGAATAATATTTCAAAGCTACGAAGTATAATGTGGAACATTGGTTCTGGGGACATCGAGAACTGTGCCGCGAATTATCAGTTAAATTATCGATGGCTTTCCAGCTCCGATATTTAATGCTATTGATTAAACATTGCGTACGTTGTTTCGAAGGTTATTCAAATTCACTGATATATCGGCCATATTATTTCGTCCGCCAATGTTTTTATATATGTATATAAATATATATATATATATATATATATATATATATAAATATATATATACGTATATATTAACTACGTGGATCAAGCAATAATAATAATTATGAAATCGATATATCGTTAACAGATTCCAACTAAATCTTATTTATTAGTAAGTAACCAAATAACTATTCACCAAATTGAAAATGGCGTCGAAAAATTTGAGCCTTATCGTTTCCGAAAGCAGTCTGATATTATATAAGTCTGTGTGATTGCACCATACGATTTGTACGATGCAAACGTGCCAGAGAGAGAGAGAGAGAGAGAAAGAGAGAAAATATCGATATAGGATACTATCGAATCGGTCTATCGCCTCACGAGGCTAATCCTCACGGCCTGGAATAGCTGAAAAACAAATAGAAACGACGAGTCATGTGCGATCGACGAAAACTCCGATATCGCCTGTAGCACATATTCTACAACGAGCAGTACTGTGCAAAGCGTTACTGCTACCACCTCTGCATGTCTCTCTATCTCTCTTTTCTTTTCTCTCTCTCACTTTCTCTCTCTCTTTCTCTCTCTCTCCCTCTCTCTTTTTCTCTCTCTCTCTCTCTCTCTATTCTTTTTCTTCTTTACATAGCTTTTATTGGGAAATAGAACGAATCGAACGTTTCACGTTTTTTCTTTTTTCCTTTGATGATATTTTCTTTAAAAATTGTTACCACTTTTTTCTTTGATTAATCGTAATCGTAGAATTTGGAAAGTTTGAAAATTTTGATATAGTAAATGTTCAAAGGTTGGTTAACACTTACGATGTCTTAGTTGTGGTTTCTAGCGTGGTGAAACAGGTTTACTCTCTTTCAAAAGCTTCCCTATCGATAGAACTCAAACTTTAATGTACCTTTACGATGTTAAACCTTATCATTAGTCAAAGATCTTAACTTTGTGAACCACGAGAATTTTTATTTTTATTTTTTATTAGTCCAATTGACTCTGTCCACCATCTCGACTCTTTCAATGACGAATTAATGAAAACGTGGTACGAAAAAATCGTACAATTGCTCGGTACGGAGTCGTACCAAATTGGATTAAATTTCAAATTGCTCGTGATTGATGCTATTTAAAGTCATAATTCTGCATGTAAAATCGTCCTTCCTATATGCCGAAATGAAATTTTATCGTGTCGTTCCGATCGCATTGCCGAATAACATATCATTTAAGCCAGAGTCAAATATAGAATTATCTGCGGAAAGCGCAGTTAATTACGCGTAATTGGAAAGCAATTAAGTTACAATTCAAGCAATCACTTCGATCGAGGACTACGTAAACCGTACATGCACGTGTTAGTGCATATCAAAGGAAGCCACGAAATTTTGAAGCTTGTGTTACGCATTAATGTAAGTCGGAAGCATTAAACGTTCGTTCTATCACGCGGCTCGATCATACGCGAATTATATCATATCTTGAATGCGCGCAATACATTTATTCATTTAAACGTTCGGAATATATCGAAAATATCTATTTCAATTTTTAATTTTCGTTTATTAAATCAACTATTTATCTCTAAAGTTATATCGATCTATCAATTAAGAAGAAGAAAATTTAATTAAGTAAATTTAACTTCTGTAAAAAAAAAAAAAAAAAAGAAAAAGAAAGAAAGAAAAAAGAGAAAGAAAGAAAAAAAGAAAGAAAAACTTAACGTATAAATATTTTCACAGAAAAATCCAATAGTATCGAATTTATCTTTATTTATTCAGATTTATATCCTTCTCTCTATGACGACTAATTTTTATTTTCTAAGAAATTCTATGGGTCAACTGAGTCGTATATCATTTCAAGAAATTATACGTCAGAGTTTGATAAAACTTTTTTACATATGCAAACATATATAATAAGCATGAGCGTATCTATGTCAAAGAGAATTTAGACAAAATTTATTCGACGATCATTCTTTTCACTCGAAATAATTAACATTTGTTTAATATGACGTATCAACGGAATTCGAAACTAAATGGTGCCTGTTTTAAAAAGAATTTAAGAATTTAAAATATTCGATATAAAGATAATTAATGATGTTATACTTGTATAACTATATACATGCAAATCTACATATATAAATTTTCGTGTTTCTCTGATTTCAAAATGGCCGATCGCATAATTCAACGATTTCGACATATAATCCTTTTTAATCCTAGACTCGGTAGAAATCTCTGGAGTATCTAGCTACATAGTTATCTCAGTTGCTGTCTCTGAATTCGAATGACGTTAACCTATATATCATATAATATGGATATTACGTGTTCGTTAATTATCTACGTGTCACGCGAACAATTCGAGATGCTTGGACGAAGATAACGACACACGCTTACTTATCGTTTCGCTTTTACAACGTCGTAGAGAAGTTGAATTTGAAAACTTGAAGACTTCTTAATCGATTCAAAGAGTCGTTCGAGCGAAAATTCGCGTCCTTTGCTAAGTAACGATAGCAAGTACGCTTCCAACGAAAAGTTTATAAGATTAATTGAGATTTTGACGTTGTACGAATATCAGGGTAGGTAAAAGGAAACGATTTCTAAGACTGCTAAATTATGGAAAATGGTTGATCTTCAAGGATCTAATAATACTTTTCTTATTTCATCACGGGAAAAACGAACACAATAATTCGACGTAGGAATATCAAATATCATCCTAATCATCTCTTCTTTTATTATCGATACATGTGCATATAACATTGTCATATAACTTTTCGATTCGAAACGTTCCTTCGAGAGTATAACGTATGTAACGATTTAAACGAAATTGGCTCGGCAATCAAGTCTTAAAGGGAAAAGAAAAAAGAAAAAAAAAAAAAAAAGAATACAAGAAAACGAATCGTGCTAGATTCGATTGGCTTACGAAACGAGCACAACGATGGTAAACGACATAAAATATTTTGTTGCGGCTCCGCCGCGACGAGGACACGCACGATGACTTCGATTGGATTCTTTCGGTGAAGAAAGAAAAAAAGAAAGAACAGAATGAGAGCAAGTGGGAGAGAGAGAGAGAGAGAGAGAGAAAGAGAGAGAGAGAGAGAAAGAGAGAGAGAGAAATGAGACCACGGCACGCCGCAGGAAATTGAATTTCGCCGTGAAGACAAGTGGTCGGTTGTTCGTCGAAAAGCAGTGGGAACAGTTTTAATAAAATCGTATTCTCGTTGGTTAAAAGAAGGAGGGAATGAGTTCGTCGATCGGTAAATACATAGACGACTCATACAATCAGATATGGAAAGAGAGAAAGAGAGAAATAGATAGATAGATAGATAGACAGACAGACAGATAGATAGATAGATAGATAGATAGATAGAGATAGATAGATAGAGAGAGAGAGAGAGAGAAAGAGGAAGATAGAAACAAAAACAAAGAGAGAAAGAGGGGTGACAAAAGTTTACTTTTTCCAACGCGAGATCGTTCGTTCTTTGACGAGCAAACGAAACGCTGCTACCGCGGACTTGTAATTAATTTCATTCGAGCGAGATATACGAGAAAGAGAACGGGAACGTAACTACGAAAGCTTCTACCACTACTATATAGAACGAACTATTATTCAGACTGGAGAATCGATAAAAGTATGTTAACGATGTCCCTCGCGATCTCGTCTAGTTTATTTTTCTTTATTCTCGCTTTTCTGACTGTCAATGAAAGCGAGCCAAGAGAATGAATCAGCAAATAGAAATAGAATAGAGAGAGAGAAAGAGAAATAGATCGAAAAAGAGAGAGAGAGAGAGAGAGAGAATTTTCGTCAAGATAAATAGAATTCTCAAAAGACTCACCCTCTTCGTCGCTACCGATCATAGCGTAACGTTCGTATCCAGTGAGATTTCTAACAGCACCAAGCCCAAAATCGTCCTTCGTCCATTGAATCGGTCCCTTTTGATCAAGAACTCGGCAAGGAAGCGTTACTCTACTACCGACCACCGCGGTTTGATCCATTGGCTCGATGGCGAATCGTTGATAAACTACTTCCGTCGTTGTAATCGGCTTTAACGTCGACACAGCCGACGAGGAGGAGGACGACGAGGACGACGATGACAAGGATGAGGATGATGACGACGACGACGACGACGAGGACGAGGAGGAGGACGATGACGAAGACGAAGAGGAGGAAGAGGAGGAGGAGGAGGAGGACGCGTTTGTCATGTTCGTACCCTCTATGCTCCTCGCTTCCATTGTTAGTAACAGTGTAAGGCAGATTACGATCGACCTCGTTCTTGATCCTGTCCTCGACCTGGAGCTGAAAGCAAAAAGGAAAATAACGATGAGGCGTTAGCGATACGAAAAGAAAAACGAGCGGTCCTTCGACTCGTTTGCAGAGTCAAAGAAAGTATATATACGCGCGCGCGCGCGCGCGCGTGTGTGTGTGTGTGTGTGTTAGAAAGAAAAGAGAGAGAGAGAGAGAGAGAGAGAGAGAGATGTCGATGGGAATGGCGAGCAAACCTGTTGAGACGGAATACTTTTTAAAAATTCATCATCGCGAAGAAGTCAAACGTTTCTCGGCAAGTTCTCGGCTCTATTCAAGAGAAACGAATGAAATGCAACTACATTATAACAGGTAGCGAGACATTTAAATAAGAACGCCTGGCTGTTTTTCATTGCTTATGAATTGTGTGCAAAAGTATTTCTTTATAAAAAGGAACAAACAGCATAAAAGATTATTAAAGTTTCCTTTTGTTAAACTTACAAAATTGCTCCATTTTTTCCAGGTTTCTTCTTTTTTTTTTTTTCTTTTTCCATTTCTTTTTCTTTCCCCCTTTTTTTCTTATTACATAAATGTACCCTCCTTTAATATACAAATTTATTTACCTTTCTTCTTTTTTTTTTGTTTTTTTTTTTTTTTTCAAATTCGTTTACGTACATTTTTTTCAAGTTAAATTTTTTTAATGACCTCGCCGAGAACGTTGGACGCTTTCCTGCGTCCATTTACCTTCGAACCATACTTAATTTATCTTTATAGTCCCGTCGGATTCGAAAACGAAGTTACGGCCAAAAGAGCGAACCTCTCGTAAAATGGACGATAAAAGTATTGCCGTTTTGCAATTTATTACTACGTTCGGTGTTACTGCTTTATATGAGGCGGGACGTGTATATATGTGTTCATGAATACAAATACATATGCATATCCATGAGAGTGTCTACACAAAGAGCAACTCTTTCGTTATTCATTCGTCGATTATTACATCAAATAAGCCATAAGGACAAAGTTGCGATGCTAATAATCGATCGTTCATTCATTTCAACTAACAGTTTTATATCGATTCCTCCTTGATTGTTTTTTTCTTCCCCCTTCTTTCTCTCTTTTTTCTTTTTTTTTCTCTTTTCTTTTTTTTCTCTTTTTTTTTCCTCTCTCTTTTTTTTTTTTTTTTTTTTTTTTTTTGTCGTTGTTTTTCATTCAACATCCAATCGATCATAGTCGCACCCGTGACGCTTCCATTTCTTTCCTATCTCTCTTCGTAGCATTTCAAAGGGCACTCCTATTTCTTCTCCTATGTTCATACTAAACAGGAAAACGAAATGGAGAAATTTCCAAGCGTGTTATCTCAAGAGTACAATTTCGAAATCGACTTTTCTAGTTTTATATTTCAATCTTTCTTGTAAGGTAGCACACCGTGAAATAGGAATAAGAACATTGAAAAGATAATGATAAGAAGAAGAAAAAAAACGTGAATAGGGAAGGTGACACCATAAAGAAGAAAAAACAGAGAATTTGTCGTCTAATTACGCCAGATAATTACAGTCTTTCCAAAGTGATCCTTTTTCCGAAAGTCGTTCCCCTTATTATCGTCCGATCTCGACATTTTCCGGATGGAAACGTTTTTGTCCGTAATGGAAAAGAAGAAAAAGAAAGAGCGAAGAGAGAGAGAGAGAGAGAGAGAGAGAGAAAGTGAGATAACAAGAAGTAGAAAAAGATAGGTAGAAAAGGATAGAGAAAGGACGTTGTTGGTCACGAAATAATTTCTTGATTTCTTCATTGGGCACTCAATTAACCTCCGTTCCCTCCATTTATATTCAAATCAGTCCTCATCTGTCTTCATATCTGTTCTCGATCTAATAACTGAAGAGTAGTCAAGGGAAAGATTTTTTTTTCTCTTTCTTCTCCCTCTCTCTCTTTCTCTCTCTCTCTCCCTCACTTTATCTATCTCTTTTCCTTTTTCTTAGACCGACATCTTTCCTAATAGAAATGAAATGATCGATCTAATCGACGATTATACAACACAAAAGCTTTTCATTTCTATCGTACATATATAGACGCTTGATAAAACACAAAGATCCTTCGTTGTTATTTCGTACAGTAACCATCTTAAACGTGGGAGTAATCAAAAGAGCAAAGAACTTACATGCTCCTTTTTTTTTCTTTAGCCATCTTTGATCTCACGTTCACTCGACAAGGAGTTTCGTTCGATGAGCTTAGACGGAAGCTCGTTTCTTGGAAGGGAAGCTGCAACGGTAAAGCGGTAAACCGACCTTCTTCTTGCTTGTCCCGTCTCGTTGCTGGATCCCAAATAAAATGAGAGAGAGAGAGAGAGAGAGAGAGAGAGAGAAAGGGAGGATGTCGTAAGATACTCGTACGACATCGTTCCCGACTGTTTCTTACAAGCTCAATAGGATAATAACCTCGACGAGTGACTGCTGGTAGAACGGTTTGAATGGAATGAAGAAATAACGAGTGTAATAATAATTGCGCTTGTGCCATGGTATTATAATACCACTTGTATCTGTATATGTATGTATATATATATATATATATATATATATATATACAGGTTTATATATATATAGAATGTATATATATATAGGATGTTCCTAAAATGTTTGAGGTTAAATGTTGGTAATCGATAAAAATAAATAGCTTTCTTCTTTTACTTCTTCTTCTTCTTTTCATTCTTTTTTTCTTTCTTTTTTTTTTTCTTTTTGTTGCTTTCAATGTTCTTCATAACGTTGAATATTTTACTAACACTCTATAGGTTGTATTAATGCAAGTAAAGAGAGTAAAGAATTTTTGTAGACTTACATGAGAAAAAATGGTCTTTGAAGGTAGACGTTTAACATAGGTCTTCGGCGGTCGTGTCGTGGGTTAACCTCTAACTGACCTTCCATAAACATGGAAATCAGTCTACCGTTTTGCAAGCGTATCGTTGTTAAAGCCGTAGCTTATATAGCCACGATATATCACGAAAGCGAAGCGTTCGCGTCCAACGCGCTCCAGATATTAACTGTGTTGTTCGGCCGAGCTACTTGCACGAATGACCCAGCCGTTTTGCATCCAGAGAAGATTATGTTTCGATGTGTATAAGAGAAATGATAAGTGAAGATGAAAACCTCGGTAAATGAGCAAGTACGCAAGTCCTTTAGGTAGGATCAAAACTTTTCGATGTTTACACATATGTTATATTTAGGTATATATATATATATATATATATATATATATATATATATATGTATATGAGTGTGTGTGTGAGTATGTAGGAACTTTTATACTCACAGTGCGTCTATGAATATAGATGTATTCACATATGTGTAAATGTATAAATGAGTATGAAATGTATCCATACATTTCATACATATATATATATATACATATATATATATTTATATATATATATATATACATATGTATGCATAAATATTCGTAATATGAATATTTCTAAGCGTATACATCTACATACGTATGTATTTCATACGAATGTATTCCATACGAAAATGGATGACTGGAAGCAGATCCGAAGTTTATGGATCGTCCCATGGGATATATATCCCATGACAGAAAGTATAGGCACGATACAGCAGCAACCTCTCTTGGTGTTTCGTAACGTCCCTATTGGATCGGATTTCGAAGTAAAACGTTCGTCCTTTCTTTTTAAAGAACATAATCTCCAACACTACTCTAACGAGTGAACCCCTCTTTCCTTTTAAAAACGTACGCAGATGTCAGAAAAGAAAAAAACAAAAAAAAAAAAAAGAAAAAGGACAAACAAAAAGGAGAAAAAAAAAATTAGAAGAACGTAGCGATACTTTTTTAACGACTTCCCTCGATCTACGATCTCGTAATTCATCGACAACCGGCCAGATCGACGACGAAGGTTCGTATTACAATGTCGCGCTCGTAGCGCTTCCTGGAACGAAGAAGCCGCTGTGTATCCCTCGGTGTCGTCGTTCGGGGGTTAAAAAAAAAAAAAGAAACAACAGGAAAAATAAAAGGAGTAAAGGTAGAGAAAGAGGAAGATATATATATATATATATATATATATATATATACAGAGAGAGAGAGAGAGA
This sequence comes from Vespa velutina, assembly GCF_912470025.1. Classification (NCBI taxonomy): domain Eukaryota; kingdom Metazoa; phylum Arthropoda; class Insecta; order Hymenoptera; family Vespidae; genus Vespa; species Vespa velutina. The sequence continues at coordinate 2,352,231 of NC_062192.1, forward strand.
GAGAGAGAGAGAGAGAAAAAATTGCCATTGTATCCGATAACGAATTTCCGTAGCGTATAGCGCGCGGTATGTATCGGATTTATGGCGGTTTCGCTTCCGCTTTATATTCCAACTTGGATACAAGCCATTTCGAGTTTTCCTATAAGAGCAAAGTTTCATAGTATAGAGAAAAGATCTTTTTTTCTCCCCCCCCCCCCGCCCTCTTTTTTTCTTTTCGAATCTACCGTTAGAACAACTATTTTTCGATCATCACTGGCTTATTTCTGAAGTCTTATTCGAATGACGTAGTTACACAAAAATTTATTCAAAGAACTTAAAAATATCCGACTTCCGTTCGAAATTTCAAATAAGAAAATTCATATATTATCAACTAAATATTTTATATATACCGTTGGCGAAGAAGATAATTTGGTAGATCGAAATTGAGAACGAAAAAGCAACAAAATTAGAACTGAGATATTTTTCATTGTACAGAATGACTGAAATGAAAGAGAAATATAGAAAGATAAAGGGAGATAGATAGATAGATAGATAGATACATAGATAAACAGGAGAGAGAGAGAGAGAGAGAGAGAGAGAGAGAGAGAAAGAGGGAAAGAGAGGGAGGAAGAGAGGTCAAGCGTGATATTTAATTTGGTTTTTGTGAGGCTAACTGATGGTTTTATCGCATTGTTTACGAGAGAAGGAAGGAAGAGTGGGGAAGAATGGAGAATGGCTTGCATGAAAATGTCACGCGTGCGACGTCAATGGATCCAATCAGGTTCTCTTGTTTTTTATCAATCGTGATAGAGAGAGAGAGAGAGTGAGAGTGAGAGAGAGCGTTGGAATTTCGTAGGGTACAATGACGTAATGGCGGGTGCGAGTAAACGCACGAACGAGAGCCTCCTCTTTCCAATGACGTCTACGCGTGCGTCGAGTGTTCTCTCTCTTTTATTCTCTTTCTCTCTCTCTCTCTCTCTCTCTCTCTCTCTCTCTGTTTCACACTTACTCTTTCACATGCATAGATCATGTGCTCTCGCTCACCGATAAAATAGCGCGACGCGGGCAGAAGCGTGCGATAATTAATTGCCATGCTGTTCCAACAATTAATCCCGAATGTCGCGACAATTATCGGCTAGAACTCATGGTAATGTTTAAATTTAAATGAGATCGTTGATCGGTACTTCAGTAGGAAGGATTGAGAGAGAAAGAGATAGAAAGTGAAAAAGATAGACAAGGGGGAAAGATAAAGAGCAAATAGATATATCACCGTACATTATTTTTACCTATTTGCAGCTTATTTGTATCGAATTAATTCGATTTTCTTTAGAATATTTGACGGCAAACGTTTCTTTCCGATGAAATAATAAAAAGTTATTTTCCGTGAACTTTTATCGATAGAAATTAATCGATCGAAGACGATTATTAATATATCTCCGTGGTTAAACGATAAAAATGGAATTTTAATTACGCGATGATTTTATATGAGACGAAAGGGATGCTTTTCGCATTGAGACCACTCTAAAAGCAACTGAGGATCTTGTCTACTGAAAAAGAGAGACAAAGAGAAGGACAGACTAGATGGAAAGAGAGACAGAGAAAGAGAGAGAGAGAGAGAGAGAGAAAGAAAGAAATAATGGCAGACAGAGACGACAAGGCCGTACGTTTTTCGTGAAACATAGAAGCCAAATGTAAAGTGTACGAGGGTTGGCTGAAACTAAGCGAAAGCTTCACAAAGGACTTTGTCCCGCGACGAAGCATGGAAGACTAGTTCCAAAGCTCTACGATCCAATGCCACCGATCAATTTGTTATGGGATGACCCAGTATCAAAGATAGGGGTCCCTTGGGTCAATGTAACTTGTTTTCGTATGGGATACCAACCCTCATAGGAAATACACATATATACTCGAATACGCGAGCTTGCACAAGCACGAATCGAAGTTGCACGCGTCTCCGCGTAGAAGCACCTATACGTTTGCGAATGTGTAACTTATGCAGGAACCGATATATCTACCTTCCTCTCGCTTCGACGGCTATCTAAATATAGCTACCAATACTTGTTCAATCGTATCTACGTATATACACGCGTACATACATACGCACATACACATATAGACACTGTGACACGGAGATTACGATGTATATATATATTCTTTGGTTATCTCGATCTTCGATACTTCTTTAAGTAAAAGGAAGATAAAAAGGATAGAGAGAAAGAAGGACATCTCAAAGGATATATATATATATATATATATATATATATATATATAACTGAAAAGATAAGGGATAAATTGCCTTACGTAAGATACGTTATTTTAATCTCTAATGTAAATAGAAAAATTATTTCTTTTCTAATTAAATAACTATAATTCATAGAATGTAATAAATTGATTTTATATAAATATATCAGAGAATTCTTTTAATTAAATTGATTTTAATATTTATTCCATTAAAAATGAAAGGGACGTTTTACTTCGATGAATCAATTAGTATGATAAACGACGATCAAACAAGTCGCCCGACAAATTTGGCTAGGATGAACGTTTAAAAGAAGAAAAGTATACCTTTCGGAAGGAACGATTGACAAAGGGCGCGCATCATTTTCATAATGGGCTCGACGGACAAAGTATTCAGCAAGTGCTTTCGCTACTACCGTCGTTTGAAATGACGCGCCTGTCGCACTTCGAATCGTAAGAGAACACACCTTGATTGTTCTTAAGCGGCTCCCCTTGGTGGTGGTACTCGTCCGAATGAAACGCACTAAAAGCTGCACCGGATAGTTCTCTAAAAGCTTCGCTAGTACTTTCCTTCTTACGAAGCACATATTTCGTTCGATTTTTTTCTCATATCATTTAGCAATATCACGTTGAGTGATAAAACTACGAGAATCATGATATATAACCGCGATTTACATCATCAACAAATTTCATAAAAAAATTTATCTGCTAGTAAAAATTGACTGATGCACAAAAAATATTATTAGACGTGTTAAAATGTTAATTAACGACGTTCAAACGGTGTACGGTTAAATTCATTCACATTTTATTTATTTAATATATGAAAACGTTAAAACAATGATTAGAAAATCGTTAGTAATTCATTTTACACGATCACTTAAATCTATATAAAATGAATAAAATTCGTATCGTTTGTTCTCTTTGTAATACGGACGAAGTATTTTCATTCTCGTTTCGGTTCCCTTTGCAAGTGGAGATTGCGAAGTGACCTACCCAATCTCAGTACTATAGCTCGAATGCCTATGCGTTTTCGTATAGAGTGTATGCAGCCATGTGTACCGTGTCGATGTTTCCCGACAACGCTACATTGTACGCCGTGCACACTGGAGTATGAATGTGTAAGTATGTACATACGTATGTACGTACCTATGTATAGATATGTACCTATGTATGTACGGATATATATATATATATATGTGTGTATATATATATATATATATATAGTATTGGCGCGGGAGGCAAGTAGGCTTGGTATGCGCGACGTTTCACACGAGCCATGTTGATTGTCGTGTAAGCATACAATGCAGCAAGCGCAGTATGGCAACGGTTAGGCGTGCCGACGTAAGACGTCCATACTATAGTACTATTCCATAGTAGTTCATTCTTGAATACCGATAACTATCAAACAGGTCGCAAGAGATATACGTTTTCGTGGTATAAATGCCGTAATATTTGATGTCAACAATAATGTATGTCGATACAAAAGCCTTCGTCGATTTCTTCTATAGAATTCTAAAGACTAAATTTCTGAAAGTTTTTAAACTGAGCTCTCTCTCTCTCTCTCTCTCTCTCTCTCTCTCTCTCTGTCTTTTTTTGTTTCAGGATTATGTTATATACGCCAAAGGTGTGAAAATAATAATTGGCGAAGTTGCAAGAGAACTTTCGCGGTTTCTCTAACGAGTTTGGAAATATGATTTACGATAAAAATGATATACCCTCTGTGAGGGTGAATAAGTGAGTGAACAAGAGAAAGGGAGAAAGAAAAGATAGGAAGAAGAGAGAGGAAGAGAGATGGAATAAAACGTATATAGGGAGAAACTTCATTCTTTTTCTTTCTTTTTTTTTTTTCTTTTTTTTTTTTTACGCGACAGATGGCCGCTCCATTACTCGATGCAGCTTCCATTTTGTAGCTGCGATTTCAGTTCCATTGGCACAGCCGTCGCGGAGTTAAGGAAGTACTAATGGCTTCGTTAATGTCGACCGATTCGAACGAGAAATAATGCTTAAATCCTGAACCACTGGAGCACTCCCTCAAGTGTAATCTCAATCCCTTGTTACTTTCCTCTTTCTCTTTCTCACTTACTCACTCCCTCGCATATTCCCCTCTCTCTCTCTCTCTCTCTCTCTCTCTCTCTCTCTCTCTCTCTTTCTATCTATCTATCTATCTCTTCTCATTCGATGAGATTAAGTCCTGCTTCCGGTATGCTTTCGAAGCCAATCAAAAATGATGTCGCTATGACTCAGCCGTGAAACGATATATGTAATACATACATATGTGCGTATGTATGCTTATGAAAGTAATCTCGCAAACGGTGGGCGTTCACGTTAATCGTTCATTCCAACACGTTTATTTTAGGCGTTTCGTATGATTGTAAAATATATCCTATAGAGGGAGGGAAACAAAAAAAAAAAAAAATTGTTTATCTGACTGTCCACGATTATTATTCTTTTTTTTTATTTTTTTATTTTTTTATTTTTTTACGATAAAAAAGAGTTTATGATATATAACCCAGACAATCAAATCAATACACTTCACGTTTCGATTTCTATCGTCCAAATATTTATCATTTGATTGGAAATCAAAGATATTGATTTCAATTCGATGATTTAATCGATCGTATCCGTTTTCTAATTTGTATGAATTCGATGAGGTCATAAAAATTTTTTTCAAACGTTTGCAATATAACGTTTGAAATGGTGTTTCATAATGTTTTACGATATACGTGAACCATTCGGAAAACTGATCTTTTATATCCATTTCTATATACCTATATACAAGCAAAAATGTTTTCAGTGAAAAATACAGTTCCGTGTTACACTACGTCATATTTTATCCTGTTATCGTTTCTTAATGATTTCAAAAGCACACCTTCTTTCCATCCAGCAAAGGTTTCCCGTCGTACAAATCGAACACGGCTGTATTTTATTCTCTTATCCACGTGATGATCCTATATGAATTATTCAAAGGAATATACATTGTATTTCTCTGTAATGATAAGTAAGTACGATATAGTATACCTTACCAGATGGGTGATAATTAAATCGAAATAAACTGGACGATTTACGAGTACACCTATTTTCACTATCCAAGACAACATTTAATAAGCGAGCTTTTTCAAGATAACTATCGTCTTTTTCTCTTCGAATACAATGGTTGAACCAATAAAGGTTCACGCAAACATCTCCAGGGAATAAAATATATAGAACTTTGTCGAAGATTTTACGGTCGAAAAATTCCAATTTATACGAAAACGTCGTCGTCGTCGTCGTTCGCTCTAACAAGCTCGATCTTGACTCGACTCTCGGACGAATCGAAGATTGGCCGCCTGATGCAAGGGTAACACCTCGAGAAAATATTCTCATGACTTGTCCTCAAAGTTACCAACGTTTCGAGAAGGACGACGTGTCGTTGAAACGTTGGATAGGATATAGCTATGCATCTGGGAATATATATATATATATATAAAACTATATATGTGTGTATGTACGTTCGCGTGGCTTCGACGGTAGATTCGTACGACGAGTCTACATAATATCAAAGTTACGTCGTCGTCGTCGTCGTCGTCGTCGTCGTCGTCGTCGTCGTCGTCGTCGTCGTCGTCGTCGTCGTCGTCGTCGTCGTCGTCACACGACAGTACGTTACCTGCTTTCTGATGGGAAAACTTGTATCGCATACTCACACATATACACACATATATATATGTAATGCAGCCACATGTATATTATCGTAATGTACCGTGCGTATATGCATATATATATATATATATATATATATATATATATGTATATATATATATATATATATATATAAAACATACGTCCCACGAGAAAATTTAACGGCGACGACGTCGACTCCGACGACGACTCGACGGCTACGTCGATCGTTTCGAAGTCACGTCAATGTCGTTGAAAGTTAATTTAGTTTTTCTCAACGTCCTACGAGAGCTTATACCACTTGCTCTTTCCTACTCGTTATTATAAGAATCTCAAACGTTTCGATCGATCGATCGTTTCGATGGTGCGTGTAGCTATAAACTTACCTTTGAGCTTGTTAATCGGTTGTGCAACACGTGGTATGAACTTGGCTTAAAAAAGAAAATAAATTTTTCTCCTCTCTCTCTCTCTCTCTCTCTCTCTCTCTCTCTCTCTCTCTCTCTCTTTTTCTCTCTTTCACTTTATTTCTCTAGTGATACTTGCATGCCATATATTTTATGCTAGAACCCTTGAAAATATACTTTTAAAGAACCCTTACGTCCGTCATTTTGGACGTTTCGAAGGTGTTGAAGTTTACTTATTACCTCGTTTTTCTTCTCGCGTTTTTCTTATCGATTATATCCGATGGTTTCACTTTTATTTATGATATACTCGACGTTCACGCAAAACATGATAAATATGAAATAAATTATTTTCATGGATGTATGTTAATTACATTATTATTTTCAATAATGAATTTTCTTATTTAAAGATACGTTCAAGTTGAAATTAAAACGAAGATCATACTTTGGAAATATTATTTCACATTTTAAGATCCTCACAAAAAGATCTTATTTATCGCTTCATTTTTCTTCTTTAGCCATAATTCTACGGTTGAACGCATCAACTCGGCCGGGCGAGAGAGAATTCATCCGCAATGCAGAAACTAGACGACCACGCAAATTCAATATTTGCTTCGCGATGAAATGATCATGAAACGAAGAGAAATGCGTGCACGCGCGCGCGTACCTACATGACCTAGATGGTTAAAACGTTCTCCGTGAGGGTCGATCGTACCAAAGCGTAGGGACGCGCGTTCGAGCGTATATCGAGAAAACGATGTTCACATACATAATAATATAGTTCATAGTATGAATATAGACGGTGATTAATCGACAAATTTATGTATTTATAGAATTAAAGTAACATCGTTATTAAGATTTTCTGATAATTTTTAAAGTTCCTTTTCTTTTTTTTTCTATCATATTATTAATTTAATATAAATTGATAGTGTGCCGATTTAAATTTCAAATTGAGAAAAAGAAAGAAGATAAAAGGATTTTAAAGTTTAATGGTTTTTGAAATATGTCGAACAATTTTGTAACAAATAAATTTTTCTATTGAAAAATAACTTACACGAACGTTATTTTCAAGGTTGAGGCACCCTTTCTTTAGATCTCTTCTCTCTCTCTCTCTCTCTCCCTCTTTCTCACCCTCTCTTGTATATACTTGTACATGTATATACCTTTGTACATACACATTCAAGAAGAGAATGCGAGTTATGCGTCGTATTGTTATACTACGATACGTATGTCATACGTGTAAGGGGGTAATATGTTCAACCACGCTCGAGCTAGACGTTGCCAACGTACTTGCCATTTACGCACTGGGAAATTGCAGTTGCCGTTCTCTACGGTCCTTCGCCATATGGGAAACCACGGAAAAATGGAACTCGCGAATGGATTCAATTGCTTTTTGCCCGCGAGTACGGTGCAATTTAAATAGCGCGCATGGAAAATACGCTTACTAGGAAAATATTCTGTACTTTTTTTCCTTGAAACCACCACCCTTTTTGGCCTTCGGCAAATATTCTCTATCTACTCTACCTATCTACCCACTTACCTATCTACCTCCTACCACCTGTATATGTTGCTATGGTATAATAAATATGTTTGAAATTGGAAACGAAGATTGCTTTGCTAATTTGTGAAAATGGAGTCTCGTTTCCGAGCTTTCTCGTGAAGACGATATTTCGAGGAAGTTGGAAGCGTGCGAAAGAAACATTTTTTTTCCACTTTCCTGGCATCGATTATAATTCATAGAATATACGAGCGTTCACCACGTCATGCTTTTGTCGCTTTTACCATAAAATAGAATTCGTTCAATACAATGTTACATCCGGTTTCTATAATAATAATAGCTTCGTATAATACATGCATCTCGTTCTATATTATTGTATTATTCGATATTTATTGTTCGATATTTGTATACGAGTTTTCGTTGTAACAATATCTTTTCGATCGATATACTATATGTGGTAAATAAACCGTGACCTATATAAATTAGAGAAAGACATATTTTTTTTTTTTTTTTTTTTTTTTTTTTTTTTTTCTTTTTTACAGAAAAATATTATCAATATTGAGACATTTTTCGTATTGACCTATGTTTATAACATTTATAAGTATTCATTTGACGATATAAAACTTATAGGATTTTATTGCTGATAAAAGAATAACTTTCGATGATCTAAATCCTGTGAAATACTCGAATGGAACTAGAAAATGGTTTTGCAAGAATCGACAGTATTAAGGGATTAAAAGTGAAATCGTTTTCGAGTTTAATCTATCTATCTGTGAACAAAGTTGATAAAAATTTTCCAAAACGAATTTTCTTTACGAACGTATGAAAGTTATCATCGTACCTATCAAAAACGTACGATTTCATTATCACAATATAAAACGTGACTTTCCGTTCAGGCGTTAAATAATATCATGGACAATAATACAATAACGAGACTCTTTTGGAACGATATCAATTGATTGATAAAAAGATAATGTTGCTTTTCACGTCGATATGCTATTGCTTCGATGCATAGAATCGATTCACGTGTCTCGTATCTATGGTATATAACAAGTAACGAGCCTTTTTCGTGGCAGGTCCTTTCATATAAAACGGATCGATATCGCAAAACGATATTTCCTCATTATCGCTGCGCTTCGTCGACGTGGCTCGAGCATAAATTCTCTAAAAAGTGTTGGATATAAAAGAAGAGAGAGAGAAAGGAGGAGATAAAAAAAAAAAAAACGAAATGAAGTAGTCGAAAAAAAGTGAGAAAAAAAAGAGGGAGAATGGGAGAATGAGGGGGAGAGAGAGAGAGAGAGAGAGAGAGAGAACAAAATAGGAAATCATTTGATACCATCCGTTATTTCGACTACTATACAACGATAAAAAATGATTCGTGCATATAGATTTCTACATGGTCATAATAAAAATATAAAAATGTTTTAACTTTCTTTTTTCAAAAAAGTGATAATTATAACGATAACCATATCATCTAATGGTCGTGCCTTTTTCTTGGACCGAGCTATAATATTTATTTTTTTCATTCATATATAATAACAAAATTTGCGAGAGAGAGAGAGAGAGGAGAAATTCATTATTATAAAAATAAAATAAAAATATTTCGTCATCATTAAAAAATTATTCGAAAATATTATTAGAAATTGTCGGTTAATCATCATTCGTTATTCATCGTTCTCGTTCGATACTTATTACTGAATCAATGTTTTAAATATCGAAATCGTTTATATACGAACTAGTTGGTCGTTATAAAATAAACTTGAATTTTCCTGCGAGAATGTCATTAATCCAAAAATATATTCTGCCGTTTGTCGAAGACAATATATCTCATTGATGTTTTGCAAGCTTAAATTGATCAGGCATCGAGCATGGTTATTTTATCACCTCGTTATCATTTGCACGCAATCGTCGTTGAGATTATTATGCTTTCGACTTGATAACATCAACCATTTTATCGATCATTCCAGATGGCATTTGTAATCCTTGCCTTGTTTTTCTTTCGTAATATATATATATATATATATATATATATATATATATATATATATCCATTATAATTAAAACAATCTCTTTCTTTTTTC
>NC_062192.1:2367081-2377081 GCF_912470025.1 Vespa velutina
CACGCATCCCGGCATGTACGACGTTATATACAAGTACGTTCGATAAAATTGAAGACGTCCATCTTGAAAAAAGGGGAATCTTTATTCTAGGAAAAAGCATAGAAAGAAAGGAAATAAAATGATTCAAAGTTAAAGTTAAAAGTGAAAAAAAGAAAAAAAGAAAAAGAAGAAGAAAAGAAAGAAGAAAGATGATGTAAATGAATTGTAGCGAGTTGGTTTAATGAAATGTTGGAAATATCAATTAAAAAGTTTTATTTGTTGACACATTAAATGATCGAAACTTTAATGATCTCGTCGTTCTCTAATTACTATGTAGTTGTTTCTACACGTTTATTTGTAAATTTAACTATGAAAGAATAGATAACTTGGACATATGCAATGTATCATGCCGGTAATTATTTTATGTCAGAAAGAAAAAGAGAAAAGGGAGAAAGAGAGAGAGAGAGAGAGAGAGAGAGAGAGAGAGAGAGAGAGAGAGAGAGAGAGAGAGAGAGAGAGAGAGAGAGAGTATTTTGTTAACGAGCGAGCATTCATTTATTCGTACGTACATATGGAAATTATAGAAATTTTATTCTCTTGAAATTTAATAAATTTAAACATTAGAGAATTTATATAACACATTCTCGTGAAAAATAATAATATCGACATAGATATATATTCAAACGTTCTTACATTATCTATCATTATTCTTGATTTCGTATAATAGATAATTCAATTTTCTCAAGATTATTGAACGTTAGAAAAATTAACATCAATTTTATCGAAGAAAGAAATAAAAAAAAATAAATATTTAGCAAGTGAAATGACGGCTAATGGATTTGCCTCGTACGAGTTCTCGTTTTCAATTTGTTCAAGCGTCCGTCGTTCGAATTTATCGTACGAAGGTTCGTATTACACGCGTCGTACATCGTAGGTAAATTGATGTTCATACTGAACCACGTAAATACATAGCAAGTGAGCGAACGAGCGCGTGAGCACGCATGTCGAAGCAGTAGCAGCTTTTAACGATGTCTCGCGAAGGACGCTTTGCGTGCGTCTGACGATATAACGGCCTTATACTACTTAGCTATTACGGTGATCCGTATAGCCACTGTCTTTTTCGAGAGCGACCCTGCCTGCCTGCCTGCCTGCCTGTTCGCTTTCCTTTCGTCGACGCACGTTACTCGTTTGTTCGTTCGTTTGCGTGCGTAATAACCTAACGAGACAAGAAAGTGAGAGAAAAAAAAGAGAGAGAGAGAGAGAGAGAGAGAGATAGACTGTGTATATATGATAATAGCAAGCGATAAGGATTGATATTCTTAAAATGTACCGAGGTGAATCGATAGCTGGCCGAGTGTGACGCGTCGAATGCATAATGAGCTTAAAAAGAAGAAGAAACGAAAGAAATCGATATATATATATATATATATATATATATATATATATATATATATGTGAGTATATACGCATACGTCTTAGATCGAAATATTTTTTCGCTAACATTATTATTCATAGGGATAAAGATCACCGTGTCGTTGTTGTCATAACTTTTTTTCACTTTTTCGTTTGCAAACTTGTCTCGTTATCTCGATATAAAATGAGATGAATGAAAATACAAATTGTATACTCTATGATTCTATAAATAATTTTATATATATATATATATATATATCTGTCTCTCTTTTTCTATCTATCTCTGTCTATATCTCCAACATAATTTACGAAATTTTCATTACATTTTTCAACTCAACATCGACATACTCTATAATTTTATTTATTTATTTACTTATTTATTTAGAGAAAGAGAGAAAGAGAGAAGGAGAGAGAGAGAGAGAGAGAGAGAAAGAGAGAGAGAGAAAAGATAGGTATTGAGAAATTAATAAATTTTAATCCCTTTGAGATAAAAAAAATCACTATACTTATTCCACTTCTGTGATCTACGACTACTTTAATAAATGTTTTCGTTTTCTTTAAGACGAATGAAGGTAATGTCGAACGTCCGAAAAGCTAGACGTCAGAGTTTTTCAGCTCACCTTGGAACTACAGTCAGTTTCGACTTTGTTGAAGCTCCGCACGTACTTCATGAGTCGTTCGTAGCAAATAATTGTTTTCCAGTGAGGCGTGCCCGGCATTTCCTAATTTCGAGAAGCCATCGTCCGACTAAAATCACTCCGGGAACGTATGTCTCCGGAACGGTACTCGAAGAGGAATCGAGTGGAGGATATAGTCGAAAGAGGTTGAGATTGTACAAACGGACTAGTGGTTTCCCTCTCTCTTTCTCTCTCTCTCTCTCTCTTTGCCTTTATTCCTCTTTTTCTTGACAAACAAAGGCATAGAAATGAATCTAAGACGATTGAAATTTAATTGATATTGCTATCTCTATTACGTATATTTCTATTTCATACTCTTTAGAAATCAGGCTAAAGAATTTGTCATTATTCTCAAAATTGTTTTATATACATATATATTATCTGAATATTATATTATGTATACATAACAATTTTAGAAACAATTTTATTATATATATATATATATATATATATATATATATATATACAGCAGCAAGCGAAATAATAGAGATAAATATAACACAATTATATTTCTAGATATTTTTGAACATGTTAGAATCGACAGAAAAAAAAATAAAATCCATTTTTTCCAGAGTGAAATTTTAATAAACTGATATATATATATATATATATATATATATATATATATATATATATATATATATATATGCTATGAAGTTCTATCCAGTTGGCAGCATTTGTGTCACTACGCTTGAGAGAAGGAACTCGCGTTTCCGCGTCACTGCAGAATTCTTTTGTCGATCGACGAACGATTCGATTCCCTGCCAGAATGTTGGATGACCATATAGCTTGCCATTTACCGTGCATCTAGTACCTCTCACATCCATTTTCGAATCTTCTTTTTCATATAAAACAACCCTCCTTTTATGAAAGATCTGTATACTTCCTCCCTCCCCTCCTCTCTCTCTCTCTCTTTCTCTCTCTTCTATTTTATCTTTCGTTAAAAAAAAAAGATTTCATTTCTTTATTTAACATAAAATTTCACAACAAAAATTCCCCTTTCAATCCACAAAACATATCAAGTATCAAAGTCGAAATTTCATGAAAAATAAATATTACGGATGATATCAAAAGACGGCACAAAGGCGATGGAGAATAAAAAAAAAAAAAAAAAAAAAAAAAAAAAAAAAAGAAAAAAAAAGGAAAAAGGAAAAATAAACAAAAAGAGAGAGAAAAAAAAAAGAAGAAAGCGTCGTGACGTTTCAAAGGAAGATATTCATCTGTCGCATTCAGTACGCTTCTGCGTATTTTCACTTCCACGGACGTCGCCTCGGTGTAACATTTTGTCCGTTCCACCGAACGTATTTACACTCTTTCTCTATCTGTCTTTCTTCTTTTTCTTGTTATCGTTCACCGTGGAAAAGCCGCGGACCGTTCTAGAAAAGTTATTATTTCAAAAAATATAGCCTTGTAAGGCAGTCGTAGCATACAGGCTAAAAGCTACATATACATACATACATACATATATACATACATACATACATATACATACATACATACATATATGTGTATATACATATATATATATATACATATATATATATATGTATATATATATTTACCGACCGCGTTGTCGCCACGAAATTTTCCCCTCGAGCTTCTCTATTGCATTATACAGAAGTGCAAGAAACAGCATGGGGATGAGATAAGAAAGAGAACAAACGCCTGGCTCGCCACGAGAAGAGAGTGAGAGAGAGAGAGAGAGAGAGAGAGAGAGGGAGGGAGGGAGAGAGAGAGAGACGGAAAAGGAAAAGGAAGGGAAGCAAGGGGAGGAGGGAATTGAGCCGCTAATTAAATATATATATCTTCTTCATGGTACAAAGGCCGCAGGGCACTTATCTTAAACGATATTTCTTTATATATTATAACGATAATATAATACGCAACGTATTGTATCGTCGTTTGTTATCGACATAGGAGAAACGATTGGAGCGTGTTTGACAACGATTAATTATCGTTTGCCGATTTCACCTTAAAATACGACCACATCATTTTCCAATCGTTATTCGCGCGAGAGGAGATCGTTCCATTGGCGACAAGCCAAACTTCAGGGACAGAAGACCAACCCTAACCCTCTATTTATCTCTCTCTCTCTCTCTCTCTCTCTCTCTCTCTCTCTCTCTCTCTCTCTCTCTCTGTCTCTCTTTTTCTGTCTGTCTTTCTTACTCTCCCTATTTTCGATCCACCCTTTTCGTATCGATAATACATTCCTTTTTACTTTTTTATCATCTCTTTGAAAGCACGATATATATACATACATATATATGTATATATATATATATGTACGTCAATATATATGTATATATAAGATACTCATAGAATATACATAGAATAGAAGAATAATAACAAAAAGTACGATTAAAATCGTCGGGATTTCATCGTGAGATCATAGATATCGATACGTAATATACAATAGCTGATGTCACAAGAATATCGATATTTTTCGATCAGATCGGTAGAGAAACTCATATCTCGTTATTTTGGAATCATGTTTACTTGTAAAGAAACGCGAGTGTTAAGTTTAATCGATGAACGATGTGAGAGAGAAAGAGAATGAGATGAGATGAGATTGAGAGAAAGAGAGGGAGAGAGGGAGAGAGAGAGAGAGAGAGAGAGAGAGAGGAAAATGTAGAGAAGAGCTTTGTTGTACAATCGGGCTTTCAATGCAGACTACCGAGCTACAAAGTCTCGAGCTGAGGGAAGAGGGAACAGAAGCAGGTGGTGTGTAAATCCGTCGAGTGAGGACTTGGTGTAGAAGAGGGGCTTGCTTGTAACTTGACGATATCTCGGTGTCTCTCTATTTTCCTCTCTCTCTCTCTCTCTCTCTCTCTCCCTCTCTCTCTCTCTCTCTTTCTTTCTCTCTCTCTTATCCTCTCTTCGTCATGGCACAGAAAAATATTGACGCACACTGGACGCATTCTTCCACGATATGGTACGAGGCAACGCTTTCGAGCATGTTTTATCGATCGTATGAGGTTTAAGAGTATCGACTAATCCGAGTTCCGACCTGCCAATTAAAAGATAATAACGTTCGCAAGAGATGAAGTAGAAAAGTACTTCTACGACTACGATTAATTGTCAGTCTAGGTTCCTATCTACGATTTTCAAACCGACGTCGTCTATTTTCATTTATTTACGTTTTAAGAATCGTAAAATAAATGAAAGACAGTTTTCTATTAAATAAATATAAATTATAATTAAATCATTAATTCGACAATTAAATATATAATACTTTTAAATGATCGAATTAATTAAAATAATGAAAAGATAAAAAGATAGATAAATAGATAGATAGATAGATAGATAGAGAGAGAGAGAGAGAGAGAGAAAACTATAAACGAATCGGAATAAGTTCCTTTTCACCTCCTTATACCCGCTATTTCTACCCTTGTCTTTTTACTTACAAATCTCACCCCTCTTCTCAGTCCACTCCCACATCCTAAACCCCATAACTTTTTTTCTTTGTGCTCATTCGCATTCAAATTTATTCGAACACATAACACACACGTGCGGTATGCTCGACAGGAATGTATGTGCAGAGAGAGAGGGAGAGAGAGAGAGAGAGAGAAAGAGAGAGAGAGAGAGAGAGAGAGAAATAGAAAAAGAGAAAAAAAAAGGATAGAAAGAAAAAAAGAAAGAAAGAAAGAGAAAGAGAATGATAGATAGAAGAAAAGATAGGAGGGCGGGTGTAAAGGGTGATAGTGGAAACAGGACACGACGGTGGTAACGTTGACAGGGAGAAGGGAAAAAAAAGGGGTTGGCGGTTGGTGGAGTGTGACATTCGCTCTTCGTCTTCTCACTTTTCTTTTTTTTTTTTTTTCTGTTACATTATTCGACGCAATGCAGGTGTCTGAATTTCGCGAGGAAAAATACCAACGCTTCTTCATTATCCTCTCGTTCCTTTCTCCCCCTTCCCATGGATTTATTATTGTAATATTCTAAAAAAAAAAAAAAAAAAATAAAAAAAAAAAATAAAAAAAAAATAAAATAATATAAAACAAAATAAAAACAGAAAAATAAATAGACAGATCATTTGATTGATCTTGCAATAGAACTATCGTCAATAATGTACGAGTTATTAATGCTAGATTTTACATAAACTATCGGATTTCAAATGGTGTTAATCTTAGAGAAATTATAAATATTATATTATTATATTGACTTTGATCGATGTAATAGATGTGAATTAATGTTGTAATAACAAACAGACAATCGCATATATTATTAACGTATGTATGTGGTGTTAATAAGAAAAAAAAGAAAAAGAAAAAAGGAAAAGAACAAAAAAGAGAGAAAAGGAAAAAAAAAGAAAGAAAAAGAGCCGATCTTATGATATAACAGATTATACCAATGTACGAAATAAATATAAATATAAAGAAAATATTGTAAGGATTAGATTGTCGATAAAATAAATCTTTAATCATTTAGGCATTTGGAATAATTAGGAACGATTACTTTAATTAGACGTAGAATTTGACGTGTAAGCAGAATCGAGTTTCTATTTCGTATTCGCATGTTAAAGGACGGAGGCGCTTTGTGAAACTCGACGTTCGCTTCCGGGACATCGCGGCTTAGGTGGAAGAGAACGGTAGCTATTCCGTGTACTGCATATTCCGCAGTAACCACGAAATCTCGACAGTGCGTCACTCGGCGGAGGAGATTCTCGACCGCAGATAGTTGACTGAAGTGCGCAACTATCGTACACGAGGAAGGAACATGTTTCCTCCCTTCCTCTAATTTCTCCTTCCTCCTCTCTTCTCTTCTCATCTCATCTCTTCTCTCTCTCTCTCTCTCTCTCTCTCAAAACCGAATTCCCTTCGAATGGAAACTAGGAGGACCCGAGGACCCTGTAGTAGTCAACGGCAAACGTTCCTACTCACGATGCTCCTTTTCTTGATTCGACTACCGTTTCACCATCTTCCTTGTTTGTGTATTAATTGTGGACAACCAATACGTCTTACTCAGAGCTACGTTACTTGTGTTTAGACTAATGTTTGTGAAGAAAGTTTGCCAATGTCCGTAGAATGTCTATTTAGTTCGTATAAGTTTTGCGGACAGTTTCCTAACACCAACATATCGGCTTTACTTTTCTCTAATTTTTTTTTTCTTTTTTTTTTTTCTTTTTTTTTTCCTTTAATTTCTTCTTCTCAATGAAATCAATTGTTTTTTTTTTTTTTTTGATACGTTAAACTGTTATCAAAATAATTTATCGTTACTAGTCCTTCTCAAAATACGAGCTTATTTAATCTCAACGTTAATGTCTAAACAAATGAGATAAACTTTTTGCGATATATCTCGAAACAAATCGTCTGTTTGAAAGACAAAAAATTAGACGCACACACACACACACATACACATATACATACATACATACATAATAAGAGAAGCTCACTGTCACGAGTAAAGCCTGAAGGGTTTGAGAATGGATAAAGGGTAAAGGCGGAAACCCGGATTGGTGAGGTGCTTGCATGAGCACATCGAAACGTGGAGACCCCATTACCGTCCTTTCTCGAGAGCGATACCTATAGTCAACACGCAACACGAACAAATATTGTCCTATACTGAGATCTTCGGTTATAAACCCCCTCGGCAAAAGTAACAACGCGCGAGTCGACCACCGTATTGCCGTAACTGCCTCCCTTTCAACTCGTCTCCCTACGCTTTCACGAATGAATCTTCACCCAATCTAGTCCTTCGCCTTTATTGCACGGTTCTCGCTCCTTTTATTGTACCAGTTTCTTCTCTTTGAAGACACCAAGAGACTGAAAATTTATTGGCACACCTTCTTCTCACCCTATTTCGTTTTACCTTTATATTGTATTAATAAAGAAAGTAGTTATATGTATCGTAGATACCTTTCTCTCTCTATTTTAAGATGTTACTTTCTTCGACTCAATGATTATGATAAACGAGAACGTATATACCTTTGAACGTAATTACATTTAATTAATATAATTACTAGAATTAGTAATTACTATTAATTGTTAAATCAAATTTAATATCAATGTTCTCTCATTTATTGAATCATCCTCTCCCTTTCTACCCCCCTCTATTTCTCCCTCTCTCTCTCTCTCTCTCTCTCTCTCTCTCTTTCTCTCTCTTTCTCTCTTTATCTCTTTTGTACTCTTTCGTATGACCTATCAAGCCGAAGTAGCTTCAGATGAATTTGCATCAGACGAAACTGTTACTCCAAAATCAGCAAGATCGACCTCTCCAACGCTTATCCTTCGACATAGCACGAAACTCTATGGAATTTGTGTTGCTCGATCAATCCCTATGTATCCATCTTTCCTTTTGTTCTATCTCGAACCCACAAACTCGAAATTTCGTCAAAACTTCCGGTGTGCTTCCCTTCGTCTTTCAGGAAAATTCTCAAGGTGATGGTTATAACAAGATCTCTTAAACGAGAAACTTTCGTACTTTCTCCCTACCTTCCTTCCTTTCTCCCTCTCTCTCTCTCTCTCTCTCTCTCTCTCTCTCTCTCTCTCTCTCTACCTCGATGATAAAACAAGAGAAATAAGTATTTCCTCAACCCATAAAATATTCCAAGAACGTTGGAAATTATATACCTCTCTTATTATCCGCGATCCTCATCGTGTGACTCTTCTCGCTTTTAGTTTCGAGCCCTGTGATATTAACTCAACATTTACATACATTGACTGGCATTAAATATAACATTTAAAGTCTACCTTGTTTCTTGAAGAAATCAAATTCTTTTCTAATCAAGAACTAAACAATCTTTGACATTATCACATATATCTAATCTACGAATGATCTTTATTAGTTTATCATTTTTAAATATAAATATTATTCTTTCTTCAAACGATTATTTCGAGATATCATCATATCTTGAATACTTAAAAAAGAAAAGTAAAAAAAAAAAAAAAAAAAGAAAAAAAAAGAAAAAGAAAAAGTAATAAATAATAAACACTTTTTATAAGATCAAGATCAATGTTATTTTTCTTCTCAAATTTATGAATATAATGAAGCAAGTTTCTTTTCTTTTGCTAATTTATTTTAATAGAATGAATTGATCATCTTATAATATTGTATCTTAAATCATTTGAAGTTAAATTATAAGAAAATATTTCATTGGAATTTTATATATTTTATTGGAATATTTTTTGCAAGGATATACTTTTAAATATTTGACAATAACATTTTTTATATGCAATGAAGGAAAATAGTACGTTGTAATATCTCGTTCCTCGTTATTCTCTTATTTGACTATAAACATGCATCTCACTGCTATACTAGCCTCGCAATTCTCATCTCTACTCTTCTCTTTTCTCGCAGATTCAGAATAAGCCCGTACTAACATGTAAACTCTCTCTCTCTCCCTCTCTCTCTCTCTCTCTCTCTCTCTCTCTCTCTCCCTCTCTCTCTTTCTTTCTTTCTCTTCCTCTTTTTAGTGCGAAATCATTCGTATGAGTATCTATCCGACTGCGTTGTATTTTTCTGCATGAAAAAGGACGCATGTGTAAAGCTTCGATCAAACGTCAAAAAAGAACTTGAAAAATATCGCTTCTTTTTGTATTTCCATTGCAACAGTAAAAACATTGCTTTATTCAACAATAATTTCCATCCTTTACTCTTTGTCAACGACAATTTCTTCTTTCTGCTTACGCGTCCTTTCGAGTTTTGATTTTAAATAGATGCAGTGACCGTATGTAACGAGTTTCTCTTTGCCGTCGTTCCTCTTGAAAGAGAATTTCTCGCGTGTGGTGTAAACTCCATTGGTAAGATTTGATGTCCTTTCCGAGGGATGAAATGGAAACTCATAGAAATTATTTACGAGATAACATTGATCCAATAATAATACGTATTTGATAAGATTTGATATTATATGTCGTATGTATATTGTCGAGAGAAATTTTGAATTTCATTTAAACGCGAATTTTGTAAATCACGAAAACGTTTAGAAACATTTA
>NC_062192.1:2382081-2392081 GCF_912470025.1 Vespa velutina
AAACATGGAAATGCGTCAGTAGTTGGGATTATGTCGTAAAGAGGAAACTTCTCGATTCGTAATCTAGCCAAGGCTATCACGAAAGTGCGACGATACGAGATCATGCCCATAGAACTCGAGAACTCGCATCAGGCGTGCGCAGTAAGCGTATTTTCGGGCTCTAAAACTAGTAGTAGTCAAAGACACGACGTGGCCCGATTCCCTAACGTTTCTACTGCGACACCATTTCCTATTTCTATGTGTGAAAGACTCCCTGTGAACTTCCTCGCATCTCGATAATTCTCATCTTCCTTTTCTTTCTACGTTTTCTCTACTCAATTCAAACAGTATATAAAATTCTTTATCTCTGGTACGTTCAAATGACCGATAAACTCAGCCCGTTACTATCGATGATATAGTAACGTTCATTATAATAAATATGTGCATACATTATGTCCTCTACCGGCGTATTTCCTGGCTTTGCATATTAATACAGTTTTTATCATTCCAGAGCAATACTATCTCTCTCTCTCTCTCTCTCTCTCTCTCTCTCTCTCTCTCTCTCTCTCTCTCTCTCTCTCTTTATATATATATATATATATATATATATATATATATATATATCTGTGATTAATGAATTACATCCTTAACACTAAATATAACGAACGATTAAATATATGTATATTATTCGATAACATTCATTATATAAATTCTGGCCCATTTTTTTTAACGTTGTTGATTACATATATATCGATAAATCGTTGTTTTATCATCGTTCAGAGGATGGCTATTATGATGAATCTAGAACATAAATGTCACATTATATGTGATATATTTTAATCCTTCCATCTTTATTACGCTGATAGATTATAGTAATTCTATTATACCTATATGATTGTGAAAGAGATAAAAGAAGACAGAGACAGAGACAGGGAGAGAGGGAGAGAGGGAGAGAGAGAGACAGAGAGAGAAAGAGAGAGAGAGAGAGAGAGAGAGAGAGAGAGATAATGTGTTTAATAATACTATAATTTAATTTAATTTAATTTAATTTAATTTAATTTAATTTAATTTAATTTAATTTAATTTAATTTAATTTAATAGTAATATTGAGATAAAGATAATAGCATTGAATATAGATATGAAAATGGAATGAAAAGCAATATACATACGTATATATATATCTACATATATATGTTTTCATAAGAATCATTTTTTTTAATATTACACATTAGTCTTTTATTCTTTTACAAGCTAATTAATTTCCTTTCTTGAAATTAATTAGAAATAAATAATAAAATAATCGCTAAAAAATAAAATTCCAAAGGACATGAATTTTTTTATTACGAATTTATAGCTTGGATTATGGTTTCAGTATAAGTATTATCCAGATTTTCAATATACGATACTAACGTAAGTACTTCTTCGTGTAGTTAGGATATCTCGTGTAGAGAAAAATTGTATGCTTTGGAAACAATAGCTGCTTTTTCTGCGACCATTCCATGGTAATTTAATCGTTCAATCCGAAAATTACGTTCGTAATTCGAGGTCCGACGAGAGGAAAAAAAGGGGAAAAAGAAAAGAAGAAAAAGAAGAACGTAATACTAGCAATATTGCTACAGTTCGTGTACAAAATAAATGGACATGTGTAAGATGATCCACAAATAGTTGTTATGAAAGCTTATTTATTATTTCTATATTCCTATGGACCAGAGAGGAATTTCTTTCTTCCTTTTTCCTATTCATTTTTCTTTTTTTTTCTTTTTTTCCCATTTTCCCTTTTTTCCCCATCCACACCTTTCGCCGATTACTGGTGCGTTAAACTCTACGGCACATTTTTTTTCAACCTCGTAATGAAACGCGAATCGTGCGTTTTCCGTACGACCTCATAAACTACGACGATTAAAACGAAGTATGTTGAAAGATATAAAAGATCGCTCGAAAGTTTGAACAAGTGTTTTGAAAAAGATCGAGACAGTTTTCACACGTGCGTCGCCATTCATGTAAAATTTATTTATTTACTATGTGCAACGTACGTGGGAATGAAAAAAGAAAAAAAAAAAAAAAAGAGAAAAGAAAAGAAAAAGGCAAAGAATACAAAAATAATTAAAAAAAGAAGAAAAGAAATGTAATAATGAAGTATGAACGTTTAATGAAATAAAGATGATTCATGAATGAAGGAACGAATTTCAACAAACGATTTAATAATATGTAATAAACAAAGGCAAGTATACTTAACATTTTTTCTTACTTTTGTAATTCTAAATATTATTTATTATTATTAAATATAATATCGAGATATTTTTATCTCGATATAAACGAAGCTATTTGTATTTTATCGAAAGTAAGCTTCAAAAAGATAAAACAAGTGGAGGAAACGTACAAAGAGAGGGAAAAAAGAAAAAAGAAAAAAGAAAAAGTAAGTAAGTAAGTACGTAAGACGCTCCTTTTCCTTGCGTGTAAACGATTTATTTCTCTCTCTCTCTCTCTCTCTCTCTCTCTCTCTCTCTCCCCCCGTCGTATCCTCAAGGATGCCTTCAGAGTCTTTCGGAGTCCTCAACAACGTGCAACACGTGGCACGCGATCCATCGAACGCGAGGCGCTGATCGCGTGACAGGGAATTTCGACGAAACCCGTCGCCAACGCGTTCCTCGCAATTACTCGTCTTTGTCCACCTTTGGTAGGTGTGTAATATGCCTGGATATCGATAATAATCGTAATAATACAAAACCGAGAGACTGTAACATACTGTCGTTTATATTACGAACATCCGGTGAGCTTCTAAGAATCGTTTTTGAATATAATTTCAATTATCGTAAATATCGTTGAACGTGTAAATGTCATACCGAATAAATGCACCTACATTTTCAATTTCATCGTATCTTGATTAATTTCTATGGCGGTCTTGACTCAATAATAAATGAAAATAATTCATAAAAATTATTTCTAACAAATTGTTTATAACAAAATGTCAATTATTATTACCCGTAGGATGATTTTTGTTCGATAGAAACAAAAAAAAAATATTCTTCACGATAATTGTATAAAACCAATTGTTATAAACAATTGCATAACAATTTGTTACAAACAAAATGTTAATTATTATTTATAAGTCAGAACAATACGTAGAATTCTCTGTTTAAAAGTAATTCTTATTTTTTTTTTTTTCCTAAAAAATTGTTTATAACAAATTGTTTATAACAAATAGTTTATAACAAATTGTTGCAATATCGTTAATAATTTGTTGAGAATATGAGGTATGATATACAGAATAATACTTGTTTCTTAAAAAAAATTGTTTATAACAAATTGTTTATAACGAATTGTTTATAAATGTTACATAATTGTTATTAATTTATTGAGAAGATGAAGAATGTTGTGAAAAGTAAATTTTGTTTATTAAAAAAAATTGTTTATATAACAAATTGTTTTTTATAACAAATTGTTTATAAAAATTATTGAATAATTATTTTTTAAGACGATACTATAAATAGGGAGAAAAATTATAGTTTTTGTTTGAAGTCTCTATGACTTTTAATTCCTGAGATATTATTATTTAAATAAAACATATTTATTTTGTCCCACTGACCTACATAATTTCTTAGAAAAGGAAGCAATGAATGACTGGTCTCAATTACTATTTTACTACTACTACTACTACTACTACTACTATTACTACTACTACAATTACTACGAAGTTGTAGAATTGAAATTATGAATGTTATATTTATAAGGCGATATCTCAGGAATGGTTCATCGTAGAGACTTGAAAAAAAGATCATTTTAAAGAGAAAAAAATTCTCTTTCTATCCGTATTATCAAATACTATCGATATAATAAGATCGATTTATCGATATTTTATAAATATATCTCTCGTAAGTATATATGTGTGTATTAAATGAAATTTTTAAGAAAATTAATCTTTCCATACTATCTTATAATTATAAGAATAAAAAGGATAATATGAAGTAGCGAAAGAACAAGTTTATGTATCTTTCGTCTCAAGTGTCCTATGATTCCAATGAACATGCTACCTATTTAACACAAAACGTATAATTCATCCTCCCTTAAGAATACACTTAGAAATATGTGCGTTTATTTTCATACAACAATTTATATGCTTCGTAAATTAAACTAAGAAAAAGTTGAATCTCGCGAAAGAGATAAGAAAAAGAAAAAGAAAGAATTGCGTGAATAGATTGGTAAACTTTTCGCAGGTGCATTACAAATATTACGGCTTTGATTTCGATCGATTGCGTAACTTTTTGCAGTATAACTAGTTTACTTTTCGTTTCAGTCCATTTGTTTCCGTTCGAAAGCATTCGGTCGACACATCGTGGCGATGCCGAACAGAAATGTCGATAATAAGAAAAATTCAAATGTTATTTTCTCGCAACTTTCGAGTAAGCGAATAGGATGATGTTTGTTATTCCTTTATTATTGTCGTGCGAAAAATACATTATAGATGCGAACAATGAGAGATAGAAAGAGAGAGATGAAAAACGAACTAACTGAAAAAATCGATTCGGAAATTTTTTTAATTTTTTCACATTTTATTTACTACCAAATTTTTATCCTTATAAACTTCTATATAATATATATATATATATATATAATTATGTAAATTTTTCGTAGACATTGATAAATATAAAACGGTGTGTAATGACGGAAATGCAACGGAAAGAAGGAAACGATCGCGTTAATTTCATGCCAATTAGCTTACTCGACGACGACGACAATTTCAAAGAACTTTCCTGGACACGCGGAATAAGGTGCGGCTTCGTTAACTACGTGCTAGCTTTCCTCCCCTTCCCTCCCCTACCCTTCCCATCATCCTTCTTTTTTTTCTCTCTTCTTCATATTCCTTCTTCTCCTTCTAACTTTTTAACGGGATGTTATAGCACCGATGTATTCTAATTTCCAAGGTTTTCTTTTTCCAAAGTACGTTCGCCTAACTGTACCATCGTCTCGTCGATTTTTCTTTTCCCTTTTTTTCAATGGACACCGTTAAACCACTTTCATTTCCATGCCAACGACTATCCAGTCGACTATTTTACTAATCCCAACACCAACGACTACCATTACTACGATCTTGCAATTCGTGAAGTTCAAGATACTCGTTTGCTTTCATAAAAAAGCCGAATTACACGAGAATATAATAGCAATGAAAAGAAATTAATAAATAAAAAGGAAAAAGAAAATAGAGAGAGAGAGAGAGAGAGAGAGAGAGAGAGAGATAACGATTAAGAAGTTAACACTTGGAAATGAATCAACCATAAAACTATTCGAAAAGTTTAAAGTTCCTAAATGATAGTAGTAATAGTAGAAGTAGTAACGAAGAAGAAGGTCGATGATGGAATCGGTCCGCGGTTTTGCACTTTTCTCGTTCCGGCATTAAATCGTCGGTTAACCTCTCGCAAATCCGCCTTCATCGGTAAACATTTCCCAGGCGAATCCTGAAACGTTTGCCAGGAAAAGTTAGGCACGTTTCTGATGCTCTATGCAGTCATCTCTTCTCTTCACTCTCTCTCTCTCTCTCTCTCTCTCTCTCTCTCTCTCTCTCTCTCTCGTCCCTCTCTTCATCTCTCTCCGCTACACTTTGTGACTTGAGTGGTTTACACAGCTTTTAACCCGAATTCAGGCTCGCATTACAAGATGGTAGGTATAACATACTATCTAACTTAACTGTACCTATGAATAAGGCACGTTTTCATGGATAAAATGAAGATTTACAATCGTTAAATTGTTCTCCGACCGCATATAACGATATTTACACGAGAAATCATTCGATTCTAACAATAGCAATGATAATCAATTTTCGTGATTTCCTTTATTAATTTTCTCCTGACCATTTTTCCAAAACATTGTGCTTATTCGATCGACAAAATTTAAGGACCGACGAAGAAAATAAACGATTATTAGTAATGGGATTTAGTTCGAATATATACATATATATTTTTTTTCGTTGATTTTCATTATTACATTTTTTAAAAATGTTATCTGATGTGAAACAAAAATTTGTATTGTTTTTCTCTTCGAACATTGTAAATACGAGAATATGGATGTTGATTCAAGCCATTGTTACAACGTTATGTTTTCCAAGCAGAACTCTTTCAATTTGAAAACTTTCCCGTTGTTTTTATTCGTTGCTTGTATTCATTTTTCTAGGATCGTTTTATAGAAGCAAAAATTCGTCGTTCCCAATATTTTTTTCATTCGAAGCCACGAAAGAGAAAGCCAACGCGTAGAATATGGAACAAGATACGATGACACACTGGCCTATTTAATTTCTCGGGAAACTGCCGAATAATCCGGGGAAGGCACCTGCAAAAGACTATTCTTCACTAGCTAAACCACCCCTATGCGAATAACGCTCACAGCTATGGAAATTCTCCGAATTCATCTCGCCTCGAGTGATGTCACGGATAGCTTTAGGACGAACAAAGTTCGAATATGCATTTACGAGTTATCGAAAAATTAATAAAAACAAAAAGAAAAAAAATAAAAAAAAAAAAAAAACAGAAAAACAAAAGAAAAAGATAGGAGGAATTGGATTTCGATCATGGGTACAATCAATATTATTTCTATAAGGTATAATCATTTTTCAGAAATAACACGATCCAATAATTTCTTATCCAAGTGCAAGCTTCCTATAGACTCGGGAAGAAACAAAAAACAAAAAACAAAAAAAAAAAAAAGGAAAAAAAAAAGAAAGAAAGTAAGAAAAGAAGAAAAAAGAGATAAATCACCGAGAACGACGTCTTCCTCGAAGATATTAATCTCCCGTTAAAAACGCATATTATCTCCGTAAGAGACACGTCGTTCGTCGTCCTTGCAGTTAACTCGATAAAACGGATCGTATTATTTCGAATGAAAAAGTCGTCGACCCCGTGATGGATTTGCTTCTCACGACCTCGCTTCTAATAATGCAATAAACTGCAAAATGGATTTTTCCTTCGACCGATCGCACGCGAAGGGCAGAGCGAAACTCATTTCCTTTCGTAGTTCTTCCCTTTTGTCTTTCTCTCTCTCTCTCACTCTCTCTCTCTCTCTCTCTGTCTCTCTCTCTGTCTCTCTTTTTCAACCGTCCTTCATTCGAAATGACATCGTCTATAGTAATCGAAAATCTTGCCGGTCGATAAATTATGCAAACTCTAGGGATTTTTCTTTTGATCCCTTTTTTCAGAATACGAAGTTGATAATTTACTCCGTGATGTATTTCTCAGAGGAAGAGGAAAAAGTGAGAGAGAAAGAGAGAAAGAGAGAAAGAGAAAGAGAGAGATAGATAGAGAGAGAGAGAGAGAGAGAGAGAAAGAGAGAGAGAGAGAAAGAATGAATGAGTAATTGAGGAAAGCAGAGAAAAACGTAATATACATACATTCCGCAATTTCATAGTTATTTTGGATCTGACTCAGGGAAAGGTACGAGTTGGCAAACAATTTCGAGAAGTTCCATCGCTCGAGCGAAAACGATAGAACAGTTCGATAGTAGATACTTAATTCGTTCACATCCAAAGGCAGATAGTATCTCTCTTTCTCTCTTTTTCTCTTTCTCCCCTTTTCTCTCTCTCTCTCTCTCTCTTTCTCTCTCTTTTTCTCTCTCTCTCTCTCTCTCTCTCTCTCTCATTCGTCTGGGAGAAACGTAACGAGAGCTCGAAACTACGGAACGTAGAAGCCGGGTAGATAGACTGCGGCAGCAATTTAAATTCCACCCCGACGGCTCTGCAAAACAATATTCGATTCCACGACGATAAAAGAGAGGAGGCTGTACCGGTATATGGAAGAACGAGAGACGGGGAACGAGAAGACAAAATAAAGAGAAAGAAGAAAGAGAACTAGCGGTTCCATCGACGAAACTTTGCCCTCGCTTGGCCCTCTCATCCCTCCTTTTCCTCCTTCTCTTCTTCTCCCTTCTTTTCTTTCTTCATCTCTATCTCTTTCTTCTTTCTTCCTTCGTCTAAAACCTTTCTCGTTTTTTTAGTCTTTCTTTCTGAGCTCTCGTGCAGAGTTTTCATCGGAAAACTTATGGCCTCGTTCTCTCGCCCTTCCACCCTATCTCCTCCCCGGCCGTCCCCCCCCCTCCTCTCACTCTTCTTCTCTTTGATTTTTCGATTTTCTTCTTTCTTCTTTATCTCAGTTAGAATCTAACGAACTTGCACCACATGGCAATCAAACAAGAAAATTTCTTTCTCGAGGCGAGAATCGTGATACTGATTAACCATGATGCTGATCTTTGCCTTCGGCTATTACCTGACCTTTCTCTTTATATATATGATCGAAACTTTACATTTGTATGATTTGTTAAAATCGTATTAATGTTAAATAACAAATAATGTTGAATCTTTCGCGGTCCATTCATGGAAAAACAGAGAGAAACCATGGCCTTGTTAAATCACGATTTCCCGTGGGTCAAACATATTCCTATTACATATGCCGAATGATATGTGTGTATTTTAACGGAATATATATTTCTGAAGCATTACTGACGTATTCATTGTATAGACGTTTAATAATAATAATAATAATAATAATAATAATAATAATAATAATAATAATAATAATTATAATAATAATAATAATAATAATAATAATAATGATAATAATAATAATAATAGATACATTATATGGGAATTGTTAAATATAATATGTATATAATAAACGTCTATAGTAGGTACATGAGTATTTACGTATGATCGACTGACATATCAGACAGAATGTTCTAATTAACTCATTTGTTGGAATAATATAAAGAAACGATTGAGAATATATGTAATGTTCCATTTAATGTGCACGTATATATTTTCGCACTTTTGCATTGTATCGATCTCGTTTTCGACTTCATTATCATATTTTTTTCTCTATTTTAATCTCTCTCTCTCTCTCTCTCTCTCTCTCTTTATCTATCTATTTATCTATTTATCTATGTGTGTGTGCGTGTATATGTAAGCTCGTACCATAATCGAACTTAAAAAATATTTACTTCTCTGGTCGCTTTTATCGACGATTGGAATAAAATTATTCGACGAATAAAATGGAACGTTTGTTTTCGATGAAAATACGAATGAGAAAAAAATATTGATCATCCCTTTTGTACCATTTCTCTTTTTCTCTTTCTCTTTCTCTCTCCGTCTCTCTTTCTTTTTTATTAGCCCTTTCTTCCTTTACTCACTCTGAAAGAATTGTTCGATCCTAAACAAAATCGCGTAAGTCGTTTACGAGTTTACGGATAATGAAGGAAACGAGTCAGTCTCGTTACGACTCTTGGAAATTTATGTTCGAAAAGGGAGATACTAAGGAGATGAGAAGAAAAAGAAGAATGGTAGGTAAGAAAGGCGAAACAACGGGCATCTGGTGAAAAACTTAATCGTCCCTTTTTTCTTTTTCGTTTCCTTTTTTTTTCTTTTTTTTTTTTTTTTTTTATTTCTCCTCTTTTTCTGCTACTTCTGCTTCTTCTCCTTTCACCACTTTCTACTTGGACGAATGAAATTTACGTTTTAATTATCATAAGCGAGCCCGAAGGGAGTACCCGAAGGAAGATTAGAAATTTCCAATATGCAAGGAAAGGAATTATCCTTCGAGAATATTCCCGATAAAATTTTTATTCGCGAAAAATGAGAGATATTTCTTAACCATTTTATTTCCATCTTCGTGATAATATACGTCGTCGTTTACATCGTTAATTAATATCTCAAAATTAATATACAGTAACTTCCGTTGTTTCTCAAATTTAATAGAATAATTACATTAATTTAAATTCAATTTTACAAATAAACGAGCGCGATATAAATGAAAATGGACGATTAGTAAAAGAATTATAAACATTATCTGATTGGTATCATTTTTTCCCTATTTCTTTTTTCTTTTTTATCAGCAACTTTTCTATGAGAAGGGGGTGGGGCATGGGAAGGGAGAGGAATGGGATATAGACGAGAATTGGAACCTGGCACGCGTTTAATAATGCTTGGAATAAGGATGGAAACAAAAAAGAAGGAAGAAGGGAAAAAGAAAGAATAATAAGTCGGACG